>NW_017535330.1:168651-184895 GCF_001853355.1 Bactrocera latifrons
TGATGTTTATCACATTTATCAATATTTTTTTTATTGTGCAATGCTGTCTTCCAACTGATATTTCGCGCCCATATTCACATTTTTAAAGGAAATGTGATTTTTCTGCTTTCAATCTCGCTTAATTAGTAACTGTTTCCAAAGGAGTTTTATATTTTTCGCTTTTATCAACTTTGCCCTCGGTTCAGCTCAGCTCTCCAGGTACCCCAAGGAACGAAAAATCAGCTTCAAAACTGTGTGGGTATATTTTCACAAAATATTGCGTAGACAGAGCAGAGTGGACGCTGACCAAAGCATAAGCCAGAGTTGATGATTATATATTCTAACATAGAAGTATTCAAGGTAAAATTTACGACTGCAATTTCTTAATCTATCGAGAATTTGTAAACATTCATATTTTTTACGCACAAAACATTGATTAATTAYTTAGTTATATTGCTTATTTTAAATAAAATGATATACTGCAGTGGAGCTGTATTAWTATGAGCAAAAAATAGTAAGACTCAGTTCATAATTTTAAAATTCTTAATTTATTCTTCAAAATCTATGTCACTTAAAGTAAACCCCTGACGTTTTTTTCACTGGTTGAAGTCAATTTCCAGAATAACGTTTAATGCGCTCAATTGACGATTTACCCAGAGCAATAGTTTGAGTTTGCTGAGTAGCCAGAAATCACGTGGATTAAATCAGGCGAATACGGTAGTTAACGCTCGAAGAATCAATGCAGTATGTGACAGTAAACTATCATTATGCAAAAAAAACAAGAGTTGTGGGCCTATATTCCRGTMTCTTTTTACGAATAATTCGTGCAASAACGTACAAATAATATTCCTTGTTGACAGTTTGACCGGTAAGAAGGAATTCGGACTGCACCACATTTTGATAATCGAAGAAAACTGTGAAAGTAACCGATTGTGACTTGATTTGACGTGGTTTTTTCGGCTTCGGCTCACCTTTGCCGGCCGATTGATCGTGTGTTTTGGGATCGAAAGTATTGATTCAAGACTCATCTTTTCTGACGACTGGTAGTCGTAAATTATTGTTTCACAGACGTTACCGCGGCGCTGTTTTTCGAAAACAATTAGATATTTTGGACCCATAAAATCGTGCTTTCACTTCTTAGGCTCAAATGATTCTTCAAAACGGTTTTAACTGATTTATATGATATTCCAACCGTGCCAGTAATTTCTTTATTTTATTGAAGTGTTGTTCATGAGTTTATGTTGATGGCSGTCCTGGACGTGGTTCGACCTCAACGTGTTCTCGATCTTCTGTGAATAATTTGTATCAATCAAAAATATTCGCGACAAACAATTTTTTGAATAATATCACTTATCCTTAAAATCGCCGAATGAATTTTATGTACTTCAGAGAGACAAGCATAATCTAAACTCTAATGATTATTTTGATGTGATTTGGCATAGGTATCACCGACAGTCTTGGCAACCTAGAAAAAAATATTTCAACAAATCGATTATCGCGGGAAATGTAAATAACAAAGTCTAACGTTTTGTTTCCATGGTGTCGGAAACATGTTGTTAATTACTGATAAAATGGATCAAGTAATAAAAAAATAAATATTAGCGCGGATAACTTCGAACTTTCTGATCATTACATTTTTCAATAAGACCACGAGCCGAAAAATACAGCTCACAATACAAAGCTAGGGGTATTGTAAAATACCTAACAAACTTTAGGAACGTTCCTTAAGTCCTTGGATCTTAATCAGACTAAGCTCTTTTGGATAGATTTGAAACATGCTATCCATACATTATCCAACAGTACACCAAAACTAGCCTARAAATCTCCGCGGAGAGAACAAAAACAATGCCAAATAGATTAAAAGAAGTTTTATAGATGAATGGATATGATACTCGCTATTAATTAAAAGTAATTAAAACATAATATTTGATAAAGGTTAAAAGTTCATTACAGTAATTACAAAATATATTTTAATAACTAGACAGATGGCTTCGTTTTATGTAAAATTTCGTTTGGTGATTAAAACATGAAGAAACATTTTTTTTCTTCATGTCTTATATTTGAAAAGGAAATATTATATTTCATTTCACAAAAGTAATGAATAAAGTTTTATTTAGTTGAACTTCTCTAAGTAAATGAAAGTGAAACTAAAGTAAATACTGAATCGAAGCGTTATACGTGTCCGCAAATTATCCGTTTCATTGAATTGCTCTTTGTTAAACCACATTTTTTGTTTTTTGATCTGACGTTAACACAAACCAAGCGAATGGTTTCCCAACTCGTGAACACGCAACGTATAACTGCCCATGTGAAAAGCAATGATTTTCTAAATGTATCCCGCAAACACCAAGCGATTGGCCTTGCGACTTRTTAATTGTCATTGCGAACGCAAGGCGAACTGGAAATTGCAATCGTTTGAAGTCAAACGGAAGATCAGTCGGAATCATTGGTATTCGAGGAATACACACATTTTCACCTGCGTCGTTTCCGTTAATAATGGTTGCCTCAATTCGGCCTAAGTCTTTCTACCGAAAGTCGAGTACCTTTGCAAAGTCGCGATGGCTTTAAATTACGCAATATCATAATAACTGTACCAACTTAGAGTTGCAAGTTAGGTGGTGGAAATCCTGGTAAGTCAAGAGAGTTCAAAAACTCCATTGGATAATTTACTACATCATCGTTATGGACTTGTTATGGAATCAACGGATTTTTATGTCACAAAATAGCCAGCAATTTTGATTGAATGGTGAAATTCAGTGCGTGTACATCATTATTCTTCGCGGTAARAATTGTCCTTTGACTTAACCAAGCATAATTCTAATAATCTTCACTAATGTTTGCATGTGTTTCGAAAATTCGTGATAGCAGCGGGCAATATGGTACAATGAATTCATTTCCGATCTCAACTTTAACTTTGATAGTCCGACCATTATCTTTTTTTGAACGCCGACGATAAACTAGATATCCATCGTTCCCTGTGACTGTCTCAGCAACTAACGGTCGCGGCCATGCAAGGCGATAATGGATTTAATGCACCGCACGGTCCATGCACTATCTATGTCGTCACAATGTCGTGTCGTTGGGGATCAGTAATATCAGCTGATATGATGTCATCCATTTCATTTGAATGTAATTTGTCCAGCACCCAAATTAGGATATGAGCATGCGGTAGTTCACGCTTCTGCCACTCCACGGCATACATACAACAAMGKGTGCCACCAAAAACTCGATACTTAGTAAGCACATCCGTCATAAAATTGCTGAAATACTCTGGCGATTATGTCATGGCGATCTTTTGGTTTTTGGCYCGGTTCCAACTCACGTTYAATTTCCGTCAACTTCGGATTGCGTGTGAACGTAATAAATAAATTCGCACGTACGTCATAGCGTCTTAAGCGTATTCGTGCATGTGGCGTGGGCTTCCGATATAAGATGATGGGAGAATCTTCAGACGTCCAATAYTCTGAACATCACAWTCTGAATGAATAGCATCACGCAAGTGTATATAGTCCTCAGATCGTAGCTTTGCCTGATTGAATCGGATGAACGCTAAACATTCGKTCTCGACTTTGACATACATGTCGACAGCGAATTGCTGGAAGAGCYGACGGCACTTCATAATGACATTCTCCTCATGTGCACCAATCATCATACGATACGCATAGTAATTCATTGCGCTTAAATTTTTATTCGTTGAKACRCGTGAAAATGCAACATGAAATAAATTGTTAATGGAACCCAATAACAGCAATAATAAGTGTGCGAATATTGTGCCTATAATTGAATCGACCATCTTCTACGTGATGTCATATCCGTCTTGCCCTTGCCAAATGATTGGATATTGTAACGCATCGTACAAACGATGTGTCTCGTTTACACGATGCGTGATATTCTTCTTCTTCGCTGAAYGACAATATCTTRCGATTTATTGCAGCAACATCATTAACGGTGGGTGCATTGAATCTTCACACATGTTCACCTGTTGGGGTACAATCCGCTCTTATGACAAATTTGTGCGTATCCGATGGCATTCGTTCCAATGCTGTTTTGAACATATTAACCACAGCATTATTAGCGTCRAAAAATGCTTGCAACTGTTCAAAAATTCGTCTCTTTAACTGTTGTGTACCCTGTATTTGGTRAAATTGATGCGSTTCATCTGGTGTTGGCCGATTGAACCTTGAAAATGATACATATATGTATTTGTAATTGTATCTGGAATTGCAAACAATMATTTGTTGAAGAATACGGTGTAATTTCTTATCGTGTGATGGTGTAGTGTGTGGTGTATATGTAGTTGTTATGTGTTGCAATTCATTGTGTTGGTGTGAGTGATTGGTTATGTGTGTTGTATCTTTTACATTGCAAGTCGGCATGAAGYCGCCTTCTCGAATGATATTAGCTCCAAAGGAAGTCATGCGAAAGCAGTTATTGTATTCAAGGAAATGCTGAAGAAAATGGCTGGAATTGGGATCACTTCCATCGAACAATGGTTTCAGTGGCTGTGGTGGTGTAAGTAATGGATCCAGTTTGACTTTTATACTTTCGCAGCACAATCCAGCCGTTTCTCTTTTGAACTTTAACCCATTGCAATATCGGCATATAGTCGTCATTGGAATGCCAAGCGATTGTATGATGCCAATGATCTTCGTGTCCTCAAGCGCTGTCTCAATCGTTCATTTTCTCTTATTATATTTTGTCGTTCTTCGCTTAAGTTCTGTGAATACACTTGTTGCTGGCTTGCATGTCTTGAGCGGCGTCCGATGTTCGCACGTCGTCCTCTAGGCATTTTGCACTATGTACAGAGTGGTGAATTTAACCTCAAATGCACGATCCACATAATTTACACAGTTCAACTTACYACCTTAAAGACAAAYRCYTGCTGTTGAAATTGAATAAAAATTTGCACAATACACGTGATTGATTTGATGGTTTCTAATTGAAATGTTAGGAAACGAATMACTTATTTTTTAAAATTATTTTTCATAATTTCACAGTCAACACAATACCGGTTTGRCACATGAAATTAACTGAGCAGAGAACAATGAGTAGCTGTCAARCAAKGTATCACGCAYCGGCGCCATCTACTTAAAATATTGGTTTGTATAATGCTCTTAGCAGATAATACAACTTYCCTAAGAWTTGCAGGCAATYTCTTTYTTGAAATTAATTTTCCGAAYACCTTTGTGASGCATTGTACATATTACTGTTMCAATGGCTATCAGAARTTAAATTAAAACAAATTATTAAACATAAACTACTTTTTATAATTTAAATATAAAAATTTATACATGTACATATGTATGYATATATGACAACAATTTGTGGTACAGCACTTTCATGCTTTGACTAATATACTTATATCTACGTACATATACATATTTAAGTAATGTCTCCCCCAAAATTCTTTTTGTAGCAATCTTATTCAGTATTAAGCACTCAATGTCAATTTGGAGCTTTGTCGCTTTTTATAAATAAATGTTCGCAGTTTATAAAGGCCAAAGTGTATGAAGCAGAATACTAAGGTTACGAATACGCAACCAAGWATGGTTAATATTGCGCCGCCGGCATTTGACCAATCGAGTATCTCGTAGATGAAACGGTTTCCGAAGCTGCAAGAATATAGCAAGTAATTATTTCATTAAATAGTCTGATTTAAATTTAAACAACACATTTTGTACGAAATTATAATGTTTTCACAAACTAATTTTTATCTGATAGAAACATGGGTGCACCACAAATTCTGCTCCGAGTTGTTTGTGAGTAAAGGAAAGCTGTGTGCACAATGACCGCATTCGCTAACAATGGAATAAAAGCACATTCGAATGCGACTTCTCAGCAACATTTGGTGTGTTGCTAAAATCATAAAGTGGATTTTGTGCGTCGATTCATGACTATGGATGAGGCTTGGATCTATCGCCATGATCTTGAATAAAAACAAGAGGCTAAATAATGGTGTGAACCTGGTTGTTGGGTTCTTKTCCGGAAATCGGCCGAGAAGGTTATGGCATTCGCTTTTTTAAATGCGAGAGGAATTTTGTTTGTGAATTACTTGCAAACTGGTAAAACAATTAATTCTGAATATTATTGCCTTATTTCCATTCCATTTGTTTCCAGAACTCAAAAAATGTATGCGTGGCAAGCATTTTTCCTCAAATGAAGAGGTCATAACGACTGTTGAGCGAATTTTGCAGACCATCCGGATTCTCACTACAGGGATGGGATCTACAGATTAGAGAATCRTTAGAGCAAGTGCATTAATGTTCAGGGAGATTATACTGAATAATAAAGTGTACTTTGAATCATAAAATTGTGTTCTTCTTATCAAACGACAAAGCTTATTGAACAACATAGGGGCTTGAACAATTACAGTTCGATTTACGAAATTTCTAGTCATGAGGTGGCACGCCTCAAATAAGCTATTTCTGCAAAGTTTTATCCCATTGTATTCATTGGTGCTTGATTTGTGTACCGGAAAGTGAAATAATTACATAGAATTTAAACATTTGTTATTTGAGAAGTGGATGGGGCTTTGTCTGATTTCGCTCATTTCCATAATGCTATATAGGAATGTCATGATATATGGTTTCACATAAAAGACGCGGCGCCACACCTCTCGTCCAATCGGCTCCTAAAAAACCCTCCCAAATAATCTCGATTTCATCCGTTTTCGCAATGCCGATAGTAGTGCTTGATATGGGTTCGTGGAAGAACTTCTCCTATAAGCCATTTATCAATCAACGCAAACGATTACAGTTTGCTTTCGAGCTTAGCCGAAATACTTCAGACATGATCTTATTTTTCTGAATGAGTCAAAACTCAACATATTTTCTTCTAATGGCGAACAAATAATGTGRTGAAAACCAAATAAAGAGATGAGCACAGCTACTTTGCGAGTGGCTATCAAACATGTTGGAGTATAATTGATGGTGTGCGGCTGTGTAGTTCGTCAGCACACAGAGTCGGTAATTTGGTTTTTATCGACGATTCAGTATGGTTACATAGATATCCAGAAAAGAAATTTAATACCAAGTGCTGAGAAAATGGGAATCCAAACAAGTTTCAATCTTTATGCGKACAACGACCTTAAGCGCAGATCATTTAATGCACTGGCATGGGTATTTTATAAAAAAGTATTAAAATACCGGATATAGATGGTATCGAACAACTGTGATATCCACTTGAAAGAAAAGTTAGAAAGCAAAAATGACCCAAGAAGACCGTTGAGGAAAAGTGGAGCAAAACAGTCTCGATGCGTGAAAAAAGTTAGTCGATTCGATGCCAAAAATAAGTAATACTTTTATATATACATATATATGTATATATATCGTATATATTATATATGAATTACATACAGTGTATGTTTACTTACGGATCGACGCCTCCTGCCCAATAATAAATAAGAGTAAACATTCCATATACTACACCCAAGCCTAGTGGATAGACAAAGTGTAATAGGCGCACTGGGAAAGCCACCAGCATATGATCCATTATCATCAGTATCGAATTGAAGCCGTGCGCCCASAGATTATATACTTCCCAACCGCTTTGACTGACAGCTGTAAATAAATGAAGGAACTGTTTAATAGTCTGATTTGCAAAATAGGTGAKCTTATTGTCAAAATTTTGCTAACTATTCAGGATAGGTAAGATGAATAATGGTCGACCATGAATGCACATACTTAAACATTTATAGTGCGGTATTTATTACATTTAATAATGGTCACAAATATAATTTTAGGTATTCTATGGTGAGTTAAATAAATGCATAACCCAAATATGTTATATGTTTCAAGAGCTACGTGAGCTATCGTGATCACGAGCTGCTGGATTTTGGTATTTTATTTAAACATGTTCGTCAAACATTTGTGGAGGTAATTCAAAGCTGACATCCACCATGTCCAGCAGACTAATAGATAAGAGGTACTAGTAACTTCACAACTTGATTTACAATTTTTTTTGTAATTATGTATATATAAGGGAGGTCAGTGGTCTGTTGAGTGGGATTTGGCAGGTGATATACGTATAGTTCCTATGAATATCCTGGCTGGGTTATGTTTTGACCCAGATGACGCTCAACTTTTTGTGTAAGGTGCAATTGAGTGCCACCTATTTAAGGTAAAGCATTGTATTAAGAAAAATACATATTATGAAAGTATACAGGGGACCATAGGGCTGCCAGCATTTTGAAAAGTGACGAAGTGTTAAGTTTGGGTATAACAGAATATTGTATACTCTTGCAAATTGCAAATGTTAAAGCGATGGAAGTACCTTGAGGTACATAACGCCTATTAGTTCTACGGGGTCTAGGGCGAGTTTTCACTCCATTTTATTACCGTTATACAAGTATTGCTCCGTTATAAGATAACTCACATATAGGTGGATATATGCAATATAAATCGAAATTCGAAAATCTTTATATTAGGTAAAAGGGRTCTAAGGRAAGTATTAAYCCGATTCAACCCATTTTTAGCATATAGACATACTACTATCAGGAAAGCAGGAAAGAATTCTCTCTGAATTTCATTTATAAATCCGATACGTTAACCAAYATTTTCGCTWAAAACWMAACTATAGGTACTGGTTTCCAWATATTCGCTACCTAGGGGCTTGAACAGTTGTTCAACAGTTGTTGGATGTGGAAAATTKTTTACCATAACTTGGCATACTCGTTATATTGATTGATTTGTACACTCGAAAGGAGTGAGCCGTGGCATACYAAACCTCTCCAAGAATTCAGAAAGTCCACTGGATAACTCAGGGCGTCGCCTTCATTGTCAAGACGGTCGATCGATTTGTATGAGCGCAAGTGTCTCCCGGMATTTGACTTTGAATCTTCCAGCTTAAGTCAAWAAMMTSGRTATTTYTGGCAGCTAAYATTGCGYTTGCACTTAAGGAATARTAGTTACGATAATTTATCCAATGTACGGACAAACACTCTTGATGAGTTCATATTTCGTGAATTGATAAACGGCGGATGGAATTGATATCAAACCACTGGAAGTATCAACCGATATTGACCCATTTCCAATTTTTGTCTTCGGTATTGTCTTTTTTGTTCATTTTAATTGACGTGGATTTGAAGGCTGACATGTCGAAATGATTATCTGGAAAAGTGTGCAAACTTCATTTGCATTCCAGTGATTAACAWGTTCCAGCAATTGTAATTGCTGGCTTACTTCTCCAAAACTTGCACACATCGTACCATTTACAGTACGCAATGACTCAAATGAAGTTGAACCGCGTAYATTAATCAATAGCAACCGAAGGTAGAAACAATCGTCGTTTTTRGGTGGATTGTATAAATTCGTCCTAATGCATTAGTTGAGAACACACCTGGATCAGGTGCACATCATTTACTGGTTGGCCTTTCTTTCTGCGTAACTATTTCTTCGACKATGCATTCCATGTATAATATCAAGGTATTTCCGAATAGAGMTTGGATAGTGTTTCATRCATATATTRTCAGACGTACAMCCCGAAGTGGGATTGTGGTGTCCCAAAGGTCCATGAACCATATTGGTTTTCACCACTTCGTGTAATACTGGATCCTTCTCTGCATCAATGAGTTCATCAATTTGATCTGGTGTGACCACCATYCACCATCCAAAGAAAAATGTGTAMMTGCGGCTAMCCTTTATTTGCTAYTCAACCATACGTTGCTTCAAGATAAAGTCCATCAAAYATCGTAGTTGTTRTTTGAAAAGTCGTGCTRTGACATCGTGATGATCGCTTACTGATTGACCGCGATCCACAATTCCACACGTATGTCATCGCATCCTGGGAGTACTCGTTCATGTGCTTAGRTGTGCCTTACGTTAATGACAAAAAGAATATTAGTGTGACCTCTTCATGGCTTCGTAATAAATTTCAATCTGTAATTGATGACTTTGTGTGAAACACACATAAAGCTGTCTCTTATACACATCTAGATGTGTATAAGAGACAGGAATATAAAAGAGAAAGATTGTAACGAAAAGGTAGATACAATGGCTTCGAATACAGAGATGATTATCGTTGTATCAGGAGAGTTATTAGTTGGAATTTAGAAATGGAAAACTAAATTATTTTGTCGGCAAACTTTATAATGTCAGTTACCTTATTAAGGGTGTTTTTAAATAATTCTTTTTTTAATCTTTTTTAACAACGATAAAAAAACTCCTTATCTAGAAAGATAGTGGTATCGCATTTAATGTGAGAATGCTGAATTTACTAATGCAAAGTGGCTATCAAGGAATTTAGTATGCATCATTTAGCGGCGATTTGCTGATAGCCAAACGAACGGTACGTACCAGCACATCTACATTCTTAATGCTGAAGATAAGTGCTAGGACTTAGTCGAATTATTGAATGCATCAGTGAGATGTTGCAACTCAAATCTAAAGCTAATAACAATTTATTGATTAAAATATTAAAATAATTATGTTATTTCGGAGCCAATTACTCTGATTCGAACTGCCATAACGCAACTAGGTATATTTATTCTTAATAATTACATGTATGTACGAGTATTTTGCGAAGAGTTCAAGACTCTCACAATACATATTACTACACTTATAATTTGATTACGATTTTGTGCCGGTTCAACAAGTTTACACGACTCAATTACTTTCACTCTCCATCGCCGCTCTTGGCAATTACTCTTCTATTAAATTATTTTCATTGGTATGTATGTTCACATGCGTGCATAATACATTTACAATGCATTAAATTGACATGTAATTTATTTAAATTAATGCTGACATGCAATATATAACTTTCCCACCAGGCAGAATCGAAGATTCATACTGATACACTTTTATGTTAAACGAATTGTTCTTACATAAAAGGTGAAGAATAAATCATTACGGTCAAATCAATTGATTTCAAGTGCAGTATTGTAATTGTTGGAAAAAGTTTGTAATTGAAGATGAAGGAGACAAATTGCAATGGGTCAATAGACTCAAGCGGTTTCATTCATTGTCATGTGCTATTGTTAAGTAGTGAAAAATTCTCACCGAGTTTAGTTACGAGACTCAAATGTGCTATATATACCATAAATATCCATATTTAGATGTGTATAAGAGACAGCCTTGAACCTCAACGAACGTTTAGAAAAAAGAATTGCCCAAATTTGTCCAGACGTTGTTGAGTGATGCGCTTACCAACACATTTTGCGATTCATTTTCATATATAAGATTTGCAGTCTGGCCTCGCTTACAAATAACTTTAGGGTACTCTACCTTATTAAAAGTGAAAATTTTTATAACAAAAGATTACAAAATTTATGATTGTAATTAAAATAGTTTGATACCGGTACTAACTTGGAAAAATGAATATCCAATATATGAACGTTATAAGCGTAGCCAGCGACAATGTGGTCCAATAAGAAGCCCAATATAATTTTATCGCCCATTGTGGTACAACTGTAAAAGGCCTTAGCACAATTTAAATCGAACGGCGTAGATTTWTCACAATTACACTTACAAGCATTATCTTTACTGCAATAAAAGATCGTTACCAAAATAGCGCCAAAGACGCTTGTGTACATACAGAGAAGGAACCCCCAATCGGTGAGATAGATAAACCATTTTCCCTCTGCAAATGCRTGGATCAAGCTGCCTAACACTCCGACAGAAAACGTGGCGGCTAAGAGCCAACGATAGATTAGCCATATAATCGACTTCGGTTGGCTTTGCCACTAATTGATTTGGAGAAAAAAAAATATAATATAATCATAAAGCATCGTAAAATSAAAAAWTTTTTWATTTGTACACTTGTTTAACAAAATTGTTGTTGGATTACATCCAAAAATTAGTTTAAACAATTAAAATTTACGTTATTGTCCATTGCCGTAGACTCCTACCTGAGATTTGAAGAAAACTTCTGAAGGTTCATATGTCAGCGASAATTTTTCTCGTTGAAACTCTTTTGCCAGCGGATGGCACAGCTGMTGACAGATTCCCGAAGTCTCACGCATCTGATTTAGATTTTATAGATAAAAGAAGAATKTTACTACAAAACTACTTCACTTCACTTTTGTCACAGTAAATACGCGCTCGAGCAACAACCAAATCACCGCAATGCCAACCCGTTCACAATGCCAGAGTCGGCTCAACTGCTGCCTAAATAAGTGTAAAAGTGCTCTCATTTTATATAATGACTTAGTTATCAATAATGACTTAGTTATCACACTTCTTTTAAATAGATTGTTGTCAATGATAACCGTTAGTTTAATATAGCAATTAGCTTATCAATCGCATTGAACTTCGTCATGCTCATTATTTGCCGGCTCGAGTTGTTCTAATTCATTCATTGYTTTCAGTAATGACTCAGCTGCATTGATTCACAGGTATTTCCTACAAAGCGTTGCTGTAGTTGAAAAATGAATACAATTTCTTATAGGTTTCTTATTCTCATATGAATTAAATATTGTAACATTTTGTGCCCAGGTGGTATTTCAATAAAAATCACAACGATTTCTTTSAAAATCAATTTATGTACTTAGGGGGTTTGAGAAATGACTTGTTGGAGGAATAATAGAGAAACAACGTTAAATAATTTACATATTTAAATATCGGCAGTGTGTGAAAGCTTAGACTTCCTACGTGTATATACCAGGAAGATAGAGAAGATCGGATATCGTTGTCAATAAGTTTTAAAGTTAGACCTAAACTTTCAAGGACACGTGTATAAGTCATCGTTGTCGATATGGCTACATATATAATTCTAAGAGATACAAGTTTTGCGGGGAAGTCACCTGCCCCAGCGGCCCCATTTGAGTAGGGATGAATTTATTGTGTAACAAATCAAGGAAAACGATGACAAATTTACTTGAATTRGTCGCCAAACTTCTTCCCCATCTGCCGTATTCTCCAGATTTGAGAATAGCGACTTGTTGCTGTTTTATATCTTAACAAACTGCTCGTTGAAATGAGATTTACCAACAAAGAGAGGTTATATCCGTGATTCCTATTTCGAATATGTTTAAAGTTTAGAAATTGAAAACTAAATTATTTTGTTGGCAAACTTTATAATGTCAGTTACCTTATTAAGGGTGTTTTTAAATATTTTTTTTAWTCTTTTTTAACAACGATAAAAAACTCCTTATCTAGAAAGATAGTGGTATCGCATTTAATGTGAGAATGCTGAAGCTACTAGTACAAAGTGGCTATCAAGGTTACTAATGCCCYAGCGGCCCCATTTGAGTAGGGATGAATTTATTGTGTAACAAATCAAGGAAAACGATGACAAATTTACTTGAATTGGTCGCCAAACTTCTTCCCCATCTGCCGTATTCTCCAGATTTGAGAATAGCGACTTGTTGCTGTTTTATATCTTAACAAACTGCTCGTTGAAATGAGATTTACCAATAAAGAGAGGTTATATCCGTGATTCCTATTTTGAATATGTTTAAAGTTACTACTATCTCTAAAGTGTGGGACATAGGAAAGTTAAAACAGTGAATACACTTTGAATTTGAACTAATGGAATATAAAAGAGAAAGATTGTAACGAAAAGGTAGATACAATGGCTTCGAATACAGAGATGATTATCGTTGTATCAGGAGAGTTATTAGTTGGAATTTAGAAATGGAAAACTAAATTATTTTGTCGGCAAACTTTATAATGTCAGTTACCTTATTAAGGGTGTTTTTAAATAATTCTTTTTTTAATCTTTTTTAACAACGATAAAAAAACTCCTTATCTAGAAAGATAGTGGTATCGCATTTAATGTGAGAATGCTGAATTTACTAATGCAAAGTGGCTATCAAGGAATTTAGTATGCATCATTTAGCGGCGATTTGCTGATAGCCAAACGAACGGTACGTACCAGCACTCTACAACCTTAATGCTGAAGATGAGTGCTAAGACTTAGTCGAATTATTGAATGCATCAGTGAGATGTTGCAACTCAAATCTAAAGCTAATAACAATTTATTGATTAAAATATTAAAATAATTATGTTATTTCGGAGCCAATTACTCTGATTCGAACTRCCATAACGCAACTAGGTATATTTATTCTTAATAATTACATGTATGTACGAGTATTTTGCGAAGAGTTCAAGACTCTCACAATAYATATTACTACACTTATAATTTGATTACGATTTTGTGCCGGTTCAACAAGTTTACACGACTCAATTACTTTCACTCTCCATCGCCGCTCTTGGCAATTACTCTTCTATTAAATTATTTTCATTGGTATGTATGTTCACATGCGTGCATAATACATTTACAATGCATTAAATTGACATGTAATTTATTTAAATTAATGCTGACATGCAATATATAACTTTCCCACCAGGCAGAATCGAAGATTCATACTGATACACTTTTATGTTAAACGAATTGTTCTTACATAAAAGGTGAAGAATAAATCATTACGGTCAAATCAATTGATTTCAAGTGCAGTATTGTAATTGTTGGAAAAAGTTTGTAATTGAAGATGAAGGAGACAAATTGCAATGGGTCAATAGACTCAAGCGGTTTCATTCATTGTCATGTGCTATTGTTAAGTAGTGAAAAATTCTCACCGAGTTTAGTTACGAGACTCAAATGTGCTATATATACCATAAATAYCCATATTCAGGGTTGCGAAKTTTTTCATTCACAAATTTTGGATAAAAAAATACATTTTCGATTTTCTATTTGAACTTCCCATCAACATCTTGGATTTTTCTTTCCGATGTTGGGATTTGAAATATTAATTTCAAATTTTATTTCGCGTACTTGGGATTAAAAATTGTATACCCTTTTCAAGGTTTAAGTCTCGCAGAAGTTCGTAACACCCAAAAGGAAYCCAACTTTGTAAAATTATATATATTAGGGTGTGTCAAAAAAACGAATATTATTTTTCGCTTCGTGCCCTGAAAAAATGGTTAATAGACACCTTTAAGAAAGGATCTTCATTTATGATCTCTTAATTATAACGGAAAGGACCTTCGCTTAACGGTTTTCTATTATTTAAATGCTCTTCAAAAAAGGTCCAAAACAATTTTTTCCTAAATCTATCCATAAAGTTAGATTATTTAAAGAAAACATTTTTTCTTKTGAATTTTGTGACCCAACGAAAAACAAAATAATTTTAAACTGGACTATGAGCTTTTTTCTTGTGGAAAACTATCACCGAGTATAATAATATTATATTTCGATACGAGAACTTTCAAGAACTACTAGGGTGCTGCAGGAATACTGCTAAAGAACCACTGCAATTTATAAAATACCTTTTATTTATTTGTTTTAAACACAAATTCAATGTACATTGTTTATAAGAGAAGACCGCAAGCTTTTCGAAATAATTCTTAAATAATTTAAATTTTAATCAGAAATCATTGAACTAAACTAATTTTAAAGGTAAGTAGAAGTGTTGCCATCATGGTCTCCTCAAGTGCAGCTGCGTCAAATATTGTTATAAGGAAACCCAATTTTTATCGCATGCTGACCCTGTTATAGTAGCTGTAAGACAGTATATGCTATTTCTTGACCTAGATAGTTGGTTCTCTATTTTATTTCTGTCATATTTCAGTCATATTTTCTGTGTTAGCGTGAACAAATCTCTTGAACAGCTCCAAGCTATTCCCTGTTTCTTTGCTATTGTAATGAATCATTTTGTTAGATGTCATTTTGCAATACTTTCGAAATATGATGCATTTGATTAAATAAGCTTAAACGTTTTGATTCCTTGCGTCTATAAATTTCACAACGATGACGTTAAGGGATTTACTCCATTGATTAAATATTGCAAAAATTGCTTGAAAAGCTATTGTCTACTTCAGTATATGTCCTTCATTTGAAGTTTAAACAGCAAAATTTTTTTCATTCACTGAAGATGAGGAAGAATCAAAAGATGAGCTGCTAACATCTTTGGAACCTACTCAAGCATGCACTACTGAAAGTAGTCGGATACATTCAAAAATAGGGAAATTGGGTATCATATGTATTGAAGCTAAGAAACGTYGAAAGGCGATTTAAAAATTCTCAGAATTTTTCACTAGACACGACAAGACCGGTTAAAAACTWTTTGGAAAATAGCGGCTGGGCTGGGCWGGGATGGAATCCACAAATTGCCAGAAAGATGGGAAATTTGTATAGCTTTATTTGGATAATACTGTGAATAATAACATTGTATATTTTTTTAATGTTTTCTTATTGYAATTCTCCTTGGATCTGATATATTTTTTCCAAACCTTGAAATTGTGGTTAAAGTTAATTTCCGGAATAGGCTTCAATGCGCGTAGCGAATCACGTTTAAGGTCTTCAATTGACTCAAAACGGTTTCCCTG
>NW_017535330.1:185586-188163 GCF_001853355.1 Bactrocera latifrons
TAATTTATAGTTTGCTTTTATTTCATTTAATTTTATTTTGTGCAGTCAGGGTCATTTCTGTTTGCAATCGATAATATTGATTTGAGAAAGTTTGCTGTGAGAAAAGGCCAAGTGCTAGGTTACACTTCTTTACAAGGAACAATAAGTTATTGGTTTGACGATTGAATAATTTATAACGTATATTTAATAGCGATGCGACTAAATTGTTAAAAATGATAACGGCTTCTCTTTTTAATGAATGAATCAATTATACACACTAACATATATGAGTCATACTATACTCATATATGTTAGTGGATGTATGTATTGTAGGTCAGGATACTTTATATATACATAGATATCTGCATCTTTAGAAGCTGTTAATCAATCAGGCATGTCTACCAAACACCAGACCTTTAAACAGGCTGCTAATATTTCTCTACTTAAATGTGAGCCACTTTGTATTTGAAAAGTTGATGCAGGTTGTAAGTGTCATGTGGGACATCAAGCACCAATATGTGAACAATTTATGTATATTTACGATCCTTGAAACAAATATTAGAAACCACGTAACAGATATCCGATAATAAGGGCGTTCAAAACTAGATGAAGAATTAATTATGGGTTTGTATTGGAATATGTATTGATTTCSATTATATAACTATTCCGTGTTATACTTTTAGAACTATAGCATTCATAAATAAATAATAAATTATTAAAAATGTCAATTCGCAATATTAAAATCGCTGGGTTCGAGAGATCTTCACAAGAGTTGTCACTTAATATTATGACAGGAGAAATGAGAGATCCTTCGTTATTCAGATGTGTACTCATATATATACATATATATAGGTCTTTGGCATTAGAAAGATAGATTTCGTGTTAAAAATCGTGCAGGCAGTTTTRTGAGAGTTGGACTCAGTTGAGACGTGAACATGTTTATTTTTCGATAAAGGTGAAAACGCAATCCAAGTATCTGAAAATATGAATAGTGCTCGTGGTCCTGATACTRTAGCAGTCAATCATGGATCATTGGTTTAGTTGATTCTATTACGATAATTTTGATGAACTGGTGAAAATACCTCAAAAAGTTATAAAAACCTTCGAGTCCAGTCGAGTATGTTACGATTGCCCAGGAGCTAGACATGGCACAAAAACTCTTTGGTATTACGTAAATAAAGCTGGATATAAAAGAATGTATTTACGAATTAATGCAAAAAATTTCATGGAATTTTCATGATGGTATGTAATATAAAAGCTATGAAATTTCCATAGAGTCTTAGTTAAAAAGCCGAATATCTCATTAAGATAGCGATTTTGACCTTTTTTAGCAAATAATATTTCCTACAAGTTTGGCATGTACATTTTTTCTACAGCTCTTGTCATTTACGAGATATGTATAAAAAATGGGCACTTTTGTAGAGTGTTCAATTCTGAGGTGAAATTTAAAGATAAAAAATCACGATTGTCGTSTATTTTCATTGGAAAATTTTTACATTATCATTAATGTTAATATTAGAGGCTTAAATTTTCAGGGATATTTTTTTAGGGTATTTCCCAGGAAATTTCATGATGGGACTGAAAAAAATGCATAGTTAACAAAAAAAAAAAAAAAAAATAAATAAATAAATACCCTAATATATATAATTTCAGAATATGGTATACAAACAGTATACTTAAATATTTAGAAAAGAAAACCACTAAGGGTTCAGCAGATAATATTATAATCACATTAAGTTGAAATTTGGCGTTAAGATTGCCGATAAGTCCTCATTATATTGGTATCGTCACGTCAAACAGGCTTAAAGACTTTTTATTTCGACCTTCCTTCTAAGTCAGTTTATCTGGAATTCACGATATTTGTAGCAATTTCTAACAGCACTAATAGTATAACGAGTAGAACGCAAATATATGTTAGTTGAAAATTGAAAAGTATTTCTACAGAGTACAATTGAAACAAGCGCATGGAAATTAATATAATTTCTAATAGAATATAAACAGCGTTTATAAAGTGTCATTATTAATATATGCATATAATGAGTATGTTTATAGTGAACCTACATATGATTCACCAGTTTGTGACTTAAGTCTTTCGTTTGCCACATYTTCGTTTTTGCTGCCGTTTGCGAAGTACAAATATATACATACATATATACATATGTAGGAGTTGAAGGTTAAATAATTAAAAAATATTTAAATTGCTACTTAATATCTAAATTAATTTAATTAAAGTCCTTAAATTACAAATACCTCTTGTCTCGATCAAAAGAAGTGAAGGAATGAAAATAATTAATTAATTATTTTAGTTGCTGAATACAAYATATATATTAGGTTGTCAAAAAAGTCTTGCGGTATTTTTTTATTGAATTTTCAATTGTATATAAAAACAAGAAAAAACGTTAACTTCGGTTGCACCGAAGCAAAATACCCTTCACAGGTGCATTTATGTTAGTAACTATATGTTCAGTTTGTATGGAAGCTATATGCTATAGTTAACCGATTGGAACAATTTTTTCGAAGGCTACATTGTTGACTTAGAAAATTGTCTATACCAAATTTCGTGAATATGTCTTGTCAAATGTGAAAGTTTTCCATACA
>NW_017535330.1:189243-193221 GCF_001853355.1 Bactrocera latifrons
TACTATGCCGGTCTCTTTCGACCAATTCGGCGATTTTATCGCAATTTTCGACGACAGGATGAAACCATCGTTGCGCGGTGGAAATGGAAACTGTATCGGGGCCATAAACTGCACAAATTTTATTGGCGGAGATGCATTTCTGCCTTTATMGTAGTAKTACTGTAAAATATGCCGTATTTTCTCTTTACTTTGCTCCATGTATGCGACGCTATAACTCACGAACGACTTAAAAGAAAGGACAAACAATCAAACATGTGTTAGTGCGTGAAATGAGCTTTCCAAAAWGGTGTAGCATGATCCGATGCGACTAACTAGAACTACGCCCTCTCAGCGTCATCTAGCGAAAATACCGCAAGACTTTTTTGACAACCTAATATATTAAAAATATTAACAACTCTTCGCAATTGTTAGACAAATGTTTTACAAGAAGGAGTAGTACTGGTCGCTACATATACGTATATTATATATGCATCAATATTGCAATACATTATTAACAGTGGCGGATTCAGAGGAGGAAATGCGGAAAAACCAAGAATCTGCGGCCGAAAAATAAAACGAAAAGAATATTCTCAGTGTGTTTTGGTCTGTTGGATACAATCGGCGARTATTTGAAGACGCGCTTGTTTTAGAGAAGTATTGAAGTTTGTTGCTTTCAGAAAAAGTATGTGCAAAAGCMTTTTGGATAATGACAATGTCGTGTGACGTTTGAAGCTCAAAGGTGAACTTGATCACTGCCAGCGCCACTGGGTGCAGGAAATTGAGTCAAAAGRCAAGTTATCGACCATTGCAACGAAAGATTCTCAACACTTGGCCCACATCGTTATTTATTTTGTGAAATGTTTCTATTCAATTCACGAACTAACTACAGTATTATGCATTGCAATAAAGTATGTCACCCGCACGTCTACAATTTATAATTTGTTTTTTCTATTTAGTAGGATATATATAGGAAGATCGATTTGAAATTATGAAATGAAATATATTAATCTGCATTTTTGAAGTAAATGTTTATTTTATTTCTCAAATGTCTACTCAGTAAAAAGTAGTACCTGTTGGGAAGAGTTATTTTGCGTTMAATTTTTTACGGCTGATATTGTTGTTGCTGTTAGTACAGGTTCCAAGACAAATGAAATTATCTACGACTTCAAACTTATGACTGCAACAGCAATTGTTTGTTTGATGATCTTGCCCTCGTTCACTACCATACCCGTTTGCTTCGCTTCCTTATYCATTCTGAAGAAAGAAGCAGCTGTACATTCTTATAGAGATGGTACCCTCACTATTTGGTTCTGCAATTCGAATTATTTTCCCCAAGAGTAGATTGAAGAAACCACATGATAGGGAGYCGCCTTGGTTGAAACCTAATTTGATATCGAACTGCTCGGAAAGGTTCTTCTCGATCCTGACGGAGTCTTTGGTATTCCCAACGTCAGCATGCACAGCCGTATAATTTTTGCGGGGATACCAAATTCAGACATCGCGACATAAGGGCAGCTTCTTTTCGTGCTGTGGAAAGCAACCTTAAAATCGACGAGATCGAAGACTTGGCGCATTTTGAACGTCAAGTCAGTTGTAGATTTTCCAGGCCTAAGGCCACATTGATAAGGTCCAATCAGTTTATTGACGATGGTCTTTAGGCTTTCACACAATACGCTCGATAGAACCTTATACGCGATATTAGGAGGCTTATCCCACGGTAGTTGGCCCGGATTGTGGGGTCTATCTGTTGTGGATTGGGCAGAGCACACTTAAGTTCCAAGCGTTGGGCATGCTTTCGTCCGGCCATATTTTACAAACAAGCTGATGCATGCTCCTTATCAGTTCTTTGCCGTCGTATTTGAATAGCTCGGCCGTCAAGCCATTGGGTAATTGTTATTTGCATTTCTTCATGGTGGGACAATGGAACGTCTGCTCCATCGTCATTTATTGGGGAATGAATTTGCCATCTCCTGATGTTATGGCCTCACTGCCATTCAGCAGACTGGAGAAGTTCTACATGAGTATTCTCCGGTCTTAAAACCCCCCCATCTTTTCGTAGAATTTTCGAACATTACTCCTGTTGCCAAGCTTCCTCTTGTTTTTGTCTGCAAATGCTTCTCCCTTTCCTCTTCAACTCTCGGTATCTATTCCATTTTTGAAAGCAGAAGCACAGTTCTTTTATACCAAGTTGCTGTCAGAGAGCAGGCCCGCAAGTCGAGTAGAAAATCTTTCGGCTGCCTGTTGTGATTGCAGCTTCTCGATGACGAACCTTCCTCGTTTTTGTTGACGTGCGTTTTTGGCCGCAACAAGATAGTAGTCCGAGTCGATCTCCTTTGGTCAAATAGTTCTTTTCTTGAATCAGGATGTGTCTGCAAATCAACGAAATGTTGAAGAATTTCGCTTTCGAGCTTTGATGCGGATTAAGGCTAGGCGGTCATCTGCCGCGGTGTATGCTACTACTCTGCGACGGAGTTTCTTTCATGAATCCTACTCCGAACTTGCGCTCCTTTATATGACCGCTGTAGTAAATGCCACAAGGACCTACTCATCACAGTTCTTGTCCCRTCCATTGCATTTCYTGGACGACGGTGATGTCAGCCTTTATTTTCACTAGCACWTCAACCAGCTGAGAAGCGGCACCTTCCCAATTTAGGGACCGGATATTCAAGGTGCATGCCCTTAAATTGTTATCCTTAATGCGTTTGCCATGGTCGTCATCAAAAGGGGGGTTTCTCTCCCGAGGCTGATGTTTCATTTTCATTGCGGGCGTTTTTTACGTGGCGTGGCGTGATAATTATAAATCTAAGTTTTAAAGGTTTAAAGGACTAGTGTATCGATGTAGACATAACCCAGAATCTCATCGGAATTGCCCTAAGGTGAAAAGTTGTTGTTGAACGGGCGCTACCTTAGTCAAAATGGATTTAGCAACTAGGGCTCCATACAACAGAACCATACTCTAAAGTTGTAAATATGCAATGTAACGTAYTGATCTCTAAATTTTTTAGATCAACGTTTAACGAAACTGACACCTTTTGTTTTCAGGACAACGATATCAATATGAAGACTAAAATTAAGSTCAGGGTCCATAGTAGGGTGGGTCGATTCYGGACTTTTTTCGATTCGGTATTTCTAATAGTGCGGAAAAGTTGCCTTAGTACTTCCTGATCCGMATGCAACTTTTTGTTTTGAGATCGGATTGCATCTTCAACCCCAACTCCGGCCTTGAAATTTCGGAAATTCGCCTAAAATCGTGAAAATGTCTACCTAGCGCCTGAAATACGCATCTCATGGCAAAATGTATAGAACAAAAGTTATTTGTCACGTCATTTACTACCGAAATGGTATGTGTGATTATGGCCGTAGGACGAACCGTTCCCGAGATACGAACGAAAATGCAGCGCGCCACAGCGCAAGGTGAAAATTGTTGCAGCTCTCAGCTAACCTGTATTGGTCACCCAGAACCCACCGCGGGGAGGTGGTTGCTCTTCGGGTTCCTCCCAAGCCCAACCCAACCCAACAACCAAATGTCAGGCTTGTTTAAGTCTGAAACTGTGTCAAATTTATTGATAAAATCAGATTTTGTACTAAACTTTGGCACTTGTTGCTTAGATTTCAGTGTAGAGTATATAAAACGATCGCGAGATTGGGGGCCAATAACTTTAGAAGATGCTTCTTTCACCAGTTTGACGGTTCTTTCGACTGCCACGGTGTGAGAGGGGAATTCACTAAATTTCCATACCTCTGCAGTGTCACCCGACAGCCCTTTTATGAGTTCTTCGTTAGAAACTGAACAAAAGTTCCAGTTAATCATATCGTAATAATTATTAGCTTTGAAATTCAGTTTTGGCACTTTATTAGACGGTCAAGGGCCAACTTTCTRACTTCTATCCGATCGTCAGTCATCATACTAAGGAGAATGTTTTCTGGAAGAGCAAAGAAAGCATTCTGTTGAATGGATGAATCGACAACCTTGCGCAGAAAAATAAATGCATTTACAAG
>NW_017535330.1:193281-195629 GCF_001853355.1 Bactrocera latifrons
GTCAAATAATTTTCCGGCAGAAGAGACAAAGTCGTCTCTTTTAGAGCTCAAACCTATTGGGTTCCTTAAAAACATTTGTTTAAGAGTCAGAAATTTCTTATGGTATGTGGTGAGCATTTGTACAACTCTGGTGTGTGAAACTATCGGAATAGATGACTTTTTGAAAGTATTTTCAACCTTTTTTGCAACTATTTCGATTACCTCTTTACTCCTAGGCCTCGGAGTCGCCCTATATGAAATCTTTCAAACTGATAACACAAAAGAACATCCTGGTAAGTAGGTAACTGGGACTCAGAGARATTGTAGGGATATATGCCAAAYACWGGACATTTCTGCAGATACAGACATTTTGAGTTCTGTGTTCTGTTGAGAGAATATAAGTGATAGCACTCGGCGAAATCAACGACAAGAGTGAAGGAACTCGATGAAAAAATATTTATGTGGACACCAATCCGAACGTGTGATTTGGCGTAGGTGAATGAATGTGAGTGATAGCACTCGGCGAAATCAACGTCAAGAAGTGTGGCCGCAAGCCGATTTTCACCTTGCGCTGTGGCGCGCTGCATTTTCGTTCGTATCTCGGGAACGGTTCGTCCTACGGCCATAATCACACATACCATTTCGGTAGTAAATGACGTGACAAATAACTTTTGTTCTATACATTCTGCCATGAGATGCGTATTTCAGGCGCTAGGTAGACATTTTAACGATTTTAGGCGAATTTCCGAAATTTCAAGGCCGCAGTTGAGGTTGAAGATGCAATCCGATCTCAAAATAAAAAGTTGCATTGGAATCATGAAGTACAAAGCAACTTTTCCGTACTATTAGAAATCCCGAATACAAAAAAGTCCGGAATCGACCCGCCCTAGTCCATAGTAACTTCAAAATCATTAAAGTTAAAATATACGTGAAAAGCACATTGTCATACAGTTTTTGAAATTCAATGGCAAATCATTTCTATCAAACCAATCCACCAAATTGTTTAAGTTTGTTTGCACCAGACGCCTTTCACAGTTGAAGTCATATAAAAAGCCTTACGTTGTCGGCATACAATACATTTTTGGGGAACACCTGAAGATTCATTAATTGAATATGAAAGAGTATCCACAAATGGAACTCTTTGGGTTTAATTATAAAGATAAGAAGGCGACTACTGAAGAAAGCCCAGAAAATTAAGTTTATGTATGAAAGTCAAGAGATTTTCTTTATCGAAAGATTTGCTAAAGCCAGTGTATATAACATTAGTGTGCTTGTGTTCCCTTAAACCCAATGATACATGGTTTACGAATTCTAATTTGTCAGAGTAGATTTCCTTTTAGGGAGTATATCCACTTGTAAGTTCAAAAAAATTTGCTTTTTTCAACAACCTTATACTTAATTTAAGCATTYATCAAATTTACTCGACATTTTTTCCAAAAATGCTTTGAGCTCACATACTACTTCACACATATAAAAGAGGTTTAAAAAATTATCACTAATTTAAAAGTACCGTAAACTATGTGCTTTAATGCTCCCATCTAATCAATTTCTTTGAAAGTTACGTCACTGTCTTTGTCAATAATCCMTGCCAAAAATCGCGAAGAGATCTCTTCAAAGGAAAAAGTTTTTCAAACAAGCACTTCATTCCCGTCCAATACTTGAGGAAAAAAAGACTTGCACAAATTCCATATCGCTATCTCAGGTAAAATCTGGGGACTTTTGCGCATACATACAGACAGGCAGACGKAAATGACAGCTCTTCACGCTGATCATAATGATAATTAATTTAAAATTTGGTTGTTGCGTACTTTTCTAATGACGTAAGTGAAAGGTAAACAACTGCCAACGTTGTTTCGYTTCACGGGCGAGATATGTAATATTTGGTCTCTCTCTGTATAAAAGCRTTCACTGTCTTCGGCTGCCAGTTACAAAAAAGCAACAACTTTAGGGCTCTTTAAGCATGTTACGAAAACGTTCTAGTGACCAATTCTTGGACCTCCCTGACATACACAAATAGTACATACTTCCAATATTTTCARTAGGTCCCAGGCCTTGTCATCCAGCTGAAAGTACATAACGCCGTAGTGAGGAGTTTTATCATTTTTAAGCGTAGAAAATAGTTGATAACGGAGTGTTCAAAAAAGTTTTTTCATTTGAATTGGCAGATAACCAATATTGGGTCAAAAATGAACCCTGAAATTGTAACTAAATGCTCCGGGTAAATGATATTTAAAAAAATATATTTTGCTAAGACTGTCTTATATTAGTTTACCAAATACGAGCGCGATCTGTTGACGAGTTTGTTTACAGCAGCTGCTTAAGTCGGCACACCTAAGTGCGCTGCGATTTTTACAATGGATAAAAATATG
>NW_017535330.1:196714-210741 GCF_001853355.1 Bactrocera latifrons
AATGTCGATTTTATAACGTGACACCTTCAACCATTAGAAAAGGAACGGAGGCTTTCCATTGTTTAWATTTCTTCAAATTACTTTTAGACGTGTCACAATTCAAAAACTTTTGACTTTCTTGWCTGAGTAGCTTTGATTTTGTTATTTTTGTTTTCGCTTTGCAATTTATTATTTTAATGGTCATATTACCCGTGAATTAAGTTATAGCATTCTTTGAAAAATTACGGCATCATAAAAAATTAGAAGTGTCATTTCTAASACGTATTGAAGACGTCTTCTCTTCGTCGTGAATCAGCACTCTATTCGATCGACTTATGAACTCACWTTCGGCATAGTTCAACAAATGGTCACTAACGCAATAAAATAACAATAAAAACTTTCCACCATATCTTAATTATAATTCAATTGACTGCACGGTTGGTGATCTCTGAATGTAAGGGAACATATTAGCTAGATGAGGCAAAGAGATTATGGRAACACAACGGGACTGACTAGAGAAATCTGATGAGGGAGGACGGAGCTCAGGCGGAACCGTAAAAGTAATAAGTACCATACGTTTTAAAATGTCGGTTGACCTGTGCAAAACTGGTAAAATCAGCTTAAGTAAATTACTTGACATATGTTCTCTGTGATGTAAATAATGTCGATTTTATAAAAATATTTCTATCAATTATGGATAACGATCGATTGTAACTTTTTGAAGTTAAAAGTAACGATTATGAAAGGTAAACACATTACAAAGAAAATAATGCGACAAATTTTCCATATATGTATGTACCTTTATCATTCCTGGTTATTAGGAAAATTAGTATTTACTGTTATCACAACTTGAAAAATTTTTTATCCGAAAAGCTTCTGTCGATCTGTAAATTGCTCGCTCTATATTTCAGTGAGTGGATMTTCTGTTTTTATTGAGTTGCGCCCTGGTATGAAAGTAAATTGTATTTTGTATGTCATACATATGTATTTATTTTGCAAAAGGCGCACTCATGACGTAGTGTTTGAACGGAGAGTAAGGAGAGCAGAACAGAGCAGCCAAATGGGCGTATATGCTCTGAACGTATTGGCATAGGGTTCATTGTATTTAATACATAGAGGGGAAACATAAAACATAACGGCTGTTGAATGCAGGTAAATTTGGCGCTAAAGAGGGTGCGGTGAGCTGTTACGATCTGTAATGTGACTCGCGAATCGTGTGAGTGATGCACGAGTTATTGAAGACTAATAAAATGCTGACACTGTCAGCGCGGCAGTAGTGCCCGTTTATCACACATTTCTTCAAACACATAATTTAATTAGAATWTTACACCGCGATCAATTATATGTATGTATATAAYAAGAAGCCAATATAAATTAGTCACAGTTCATGCTCGTTCACGCGAGCGCCTAGTTCATCTTGTTGAAGAGTTGTAAACGAAAAAGATACAGCAGTTTATCACGAGCCGTTGGYGAGCGTCGCAGGCTATGAGAGCAAGCTGCAAACGGGGATTTCCAAAAAATTAATAATTTTACAAATTAAATTTCAAAAAATATGAAAAAATCATAAAATTAAATTTGTGAATAATAAACGGGGAATTGTGTAACGTGCGTCTCTACTAAAATATTTGCTATTGTATTAGGCACATATGTACGTATGACGTATGTATGTACATACAYATACAYATCGGTGTATGTCAGCTGTCGGTCGGTTCTTTACATTCCTACATTCCCGTGTTTGCTATCTAATTAAACAGATGTGCTTTACAAGATCACACAGTGCTTGCAAATCATATACTTATATACTTATTATATAGTACATATGTGTGTACATTTGTGCATTCATATAATTAGACTCAGCCAAAAACGCTCACCTATCGTCAGCCAGGGAAATTTTGCCATTCGATTTGAACATTTCGCTTAGAGGGCGCATTCCGCTTCGGTACTTGCTAGCGATTTGTTGTTGTTGCTTRCACTTTAAAAAATTCATCATACATACATACATATCTACGAGAACATAAGTTACGGTTCGTGCGTCTTGTTCGCGTGCACGCGTGTCTTCTTGCTAGTGCACTCAGTTAAAGAACCACAAAAAAAAAAAATTAATTAAAAATTAATTTTTGCAATAAAATTCGGTTGTATAATTACATAAAGTATAAGAAAAAATGCAAATGAAGCAGAGTTTCGGTCGGAGTTTTTTGAATGAATTTAAACTGCGAAAATTCGGCTTCAAGCACAAGCATTTGGATCAGTTCTATCAATCGCAGGTATAAATGAACAAATAATCAAGTGTAAAATTAAAWCGACCCTATTAGAAGGCAAACAAATTCTTTTAACCTAGGGTAACGTAAAAGAAAAAGTAAAGATGTCTTTCTGTCGATTGGCATTGAACAATTAAATAATCGTGGGAATTCGAATTTGGTGCATACGTCAGTGTATTTTGTGTTGACAATGYAATTTTCGCGTTCGACGATTTCGTGTGCTATTTTCGATTGTGTGTATAAACAAATTTACTTACACACATATATACATACATGTGCTTAAATAAAGAAACCTTCTATATTTGGCATAAGTTAGAGTTTCATGACCTTTGACAAGTTCAAGTGACAGCTGTTGTGCAAATTGTAACGCAAAGTGGTTAAGCGTGACTAAACAACACATACTAAAAATAAAACTTCTCTTCTTTAAACGTAACAAGAAAAAAATTTCGAAGTCTGATTTTAAATGATAAGTTCGGTTTGGTATCAAAATTTTCTCTGTAGAAAATTATAGACCTAGACCTATATGTGACCTGGTTTACGGAAAGAGGGCTTAGGTGTCAAAAAATCAATTTTCACTTTTTAGTTGATTCGGATGGAAGATGTGCTTTTTTTTTAACAGCTGTTTCCAAGAAAACTAGTTTTCGCACGTTAGCTATCTTTTCGTAGACCAGGTCACATATTTGTAATAAAAGCTATGTCAACATTTCTTCAGAACTTTTAGCATTTTTCTCCCTCTTTCAGTTTTTAAGCGAAACCAAAAAGGCATTATCTTAAAGGTAGATATCTATTGAAATCAAGTATTTAAATCGCAAAATAAGAAAAAATTTTAGCTTCGGCTGTATCGAAACTTTAATAACCTTCAAAAGCTCAATACAAGCTCTTACAAGAACTTGATTTTCTTCATCAGTTTGTATTGCAACTATTTGCTATTTGTAGTTCGATAAGGGTTGGGGAGAAAGGGACGTATACACAATTTCATATCGATATCTCAAAAACTGTGGAGCACGTTCGCGCTCTGCAGACTGACGGATAGACATGGCTAAATCGACTAAACTCATAACGTTGAATATTTACATATACATACACATGTATACAGTGACATTCCCCATTACGGATAGTCTTATAACCTCCCATAACCGGACATATTTCATGAACACAACATTTTCATATAAAACAAATTCCTATAACCGGAAATAAAACGTTCTAGTGACCGAACATGGACGATAACCAGACAAGATTCAACGCGACCACAAAGGTGGCTAGCAATTCCTGTCCATCAACAAATTTTCGAAGTTTTATTCTATTCTATGTCCATTTTATGGGGTATTACGTAACTTMATCAATGTTGTTGATGATGTTGGATAAAATATTGTAGTCGAACCACTGAAAATATTTGGCATATAATTTTTATGAGAATTTAAGATACTGCTCTTTACACCAAATTGTCAATTGTCAATCAAATTTGCAAAATGTCCGCACAATTGTAATTCAAAACGAGTACAGCTGYTAACTTATCGTCATTAAATTTGACATAATGAGAACCAGGTATTTCTGAAATGATAAGTGGAAAGATTGAGAATTCAACATTTTTCAAGTATTTTATTTACTTTTGGCGTTTCCTTATCGCGAATTGAAAGTTGGAAGAAAACAATCAAACCTTAAATTATTTCAAGTTTGCTAAAAAAATTATTTTGGCTTCGAAATTCGTAGTGAATCGATGCGGTGTTGACCATGACCATGACAATATTTTTAATACATTTATCTTAATTGTTTGATTATATAGTATTATAGAAGGTTTGCTAATATATACAAAATGCGGAATTTTTTCGCATTAATGACGTGTCTTTGCCAAGTGAATTGGAAAAAGATAACAAATTGTTGAATTTGGGGTGGATGCATATTTCTATATTCTTYAGTGTAATTTTGCATGACTAAGTTTCATAATCATTTGTAGATATGTATATACATACATATGCATGTATGTACTATATGTAAATACATATGGCGTCACTGCTGTGCAGACTGATGATATCGTTGTTATCAGCCCTATGTGCTCATATAGAGGTTAACGGCTTAATTCTTCTGTTCGTACACTCTTTAATAACATTAGAATGCAGAATTCACAACGACAAGGTGTCACCCTATATTTATTATAAATCGTTCATTATCCAAGATATGTAACTTACCGCGTTCAGTCAGAGCATGTTGCTAAGGTCGAGTAATTTAAAAGACCTCTTAGGCCCCACCTTGGACCAAGCGGATCTAGCAGCTGCACAAGTTAGGGTTGCAGACTGATGATTGTCAAACTGATGGTAGGTCCATAGATCCAGCACTATATTGCATGATGATCAAACAATCCTTGACAAGTCTTAAGCACACTATCAGCAAGCTCAATACCAGCATTGCTCGACAGCAGGTTCCCGACCCACCTTCCCCTTAAGTTTAGATCCAGCCATGACAAAGCTCACTGCAGCCTCCTCGCCACGTCCACATTATAATTTTAGATAGGCTCACAACGAATGAACCCTCCCGCAAAGATTCCGCGATGCAGTGGTCTAAGTTATCTGGGATGCAACGGGGGGCTTAGCATTGTCCCTGCTTGAGGCCTACAATGTAAACCCAGCTTTTAGAATCTTATAACTGCTTTCTCCGTTGTAGAATGACATTGAGTGTCATTATTGGTGTTGTCCTTAGTGCACAACAGATACTCAGATGCTTTTCTCACTCTCTCTTCAATGCTCAGCTTACAAGAAAGCGTCCTGTCCACTAGAAGCGGTAAAAAATAAAAAAAAATATATTACATTAGCTTAGTTCCGTTACTTTTTGAAGTGTAACATTTAACCACAAAATCGAATAGTTCAAGGAAGCATAAGCAAAACGTAGCGTATCTTAACTCTATCTTTTATGGTTGAATCACTCTCTTCGAATCTCTAACATCATCTCCACTTTCTAATAAAGTTATTTTAAAACATGAAAATTTTTCCAACCATTTCATTAAGAAATTGTAGATTAAAATACTAACGTCTAGGTTTCAAATGTGTAATGGTTTAGAATTGAAAAATTAAAAAAGTACTTAACATCAGCTGTACTATTTTCATCAACTGCACTGTAAATAAATTAGCAACATGTTATCGACTGAAGGGCATTGATCGCAACGGTGTTTGTGCCATTTTGTCAATTGCGGTTAACTTGAAGCACACTACAGATAAAGTACTCAAATACTTACTATATGAGTACATACATACAGATATGTATATACATAAAAACATAGTAGCGTCATACGTTTGACGCTGTTTCAGGAACAGAAAATTGGTGTTGCGGTTTTTCCCATAAAAATAAATACGGAGAAAAACATTTTTTAATAATCAGTAAAACTTTGCAGTTTATGGGGAACTTGGCAAATTAATTAATCTTAAGTTTTACAAACATTCTTTGAATTACTTTCTGATCATTATTAAACAAGCTCGAAAAGTRACCTAGATAGTATCTGTAATATTTGTTAAATAATAATATATGTATATATGTATATACTTATATAGTATGTTAACGCTGCAGGCGCTGGAGGCAGCGATTAGAGTATTTTTATACTCTGGCAACATGTTGTACAAAGAATAATAGTTTTTTTCATCTAACGGTTGTACGTATTACCTAAAACTAATCGAGATAGATATAGGATTATATATACATATGTACGTTAATAAATGATCAGGGAAACGAGATGGATWGAAATCTGAGTGACTGTGTGTCTGTGCAAGCGATAACTTGAAGGCGTGGACCTGTCCTCTAAATGAATAAATGTGCCTATCTTCCAAATCGCTCAAGCGTTTTTCGAAACTCTGTGAAAATRGGGAAAATCAGATAATAATGGGAATCGGTGTAAAAATTGGACCCTATACTCAGCCAAATTTCAATCAAGGTGTAAAGTGAAGGTTAAATCTCGCAAGGTATTCAATCAAAAATTGTACTTTTCAAGGACCTAGACACCAAATAAGTAGACGCCAGTGCGTACGGCTAACTTTTTATCGAACATATCGGTAAATGGTTTCTAGTATTGAAATTCGTGGAAATTTCGCAACAATCTCTTTCTAAAAATATAGTATTGTAGACAAGCGGGGGTGAACAGCCTCGTCAAATCTGATGGTATATTATTTCACGTACCTTGAAAAAATATAAAGTACGTATACGATAACTGAACCGCAAGTACTAATCTCTTTGAAAATATTTCTGTATATTTCAATATTATAAATTTATTAAGATTATTTTAATAAAATGGTAATAATTCTCAATAATATTTTCGACAGAAGTCTTTTTTAAAGTGTCTGCAAATTTGTTGSTCATATTGATATATAAGGTGTAGCAAAAACAATTGCAATAAATTAAAGATTTTATTTWGCATAGTTGAAATTGTCCAAATTAAAAAAATATACTGTTTGGTTTAATAAATAAAATAGTTTTGAAGGTAATTTCATTATGCCATTCTAATAGAAATCCGAGTCTAGTGTTCGATATTTTCTACTTTTGTTTCTCTATAACGGTGTACATCCTTGAAATCATAATTACTGGAACGGAGTCGACAGAACCAAAATTGCACATGGTCCAGCAGTATCCGGTCCGTAAATACAATTCATATTTTCAGAAACTCGGATCCACTTATCGAAGAAAGACTTTAAAATATGATTTTTATAYTCTCGCAACAAAGTTGCTAAAGAAAGTATTATAGTTTTTTTCACATAACGGTTGTTTGTAAGTCCTAAATCAGGGTGACGAGTAGAGTTGAAATCCGGATGTCTGTCTGTCCGTCCATCCGTGCAAGCTGTAACTTGAGTAAAAATTGAGATATCATGATGAAACTTGCTACACGTATTTCCTGGCTCCATAAGAAGGTTAAGTTCGAAGATGGGCAAAATCGGCCCACTACCACGCCCACAAAATGGCGGAAACCGAAAACCTATAAAGTGTCATAACTAAGCCATAAATAAAGATATTAAAATGAAATTTAGCACAAAGAATCGCATTAGGAAGAGGCATATTTGGACGTAATTTTTTTGGAAAAGTGGGTGTGGCCCCGCCACCTACTAACTTTTTTGTACATATCTCGAAAACTACTATAGCTATGTCAACCAAACTGTATAGAGTAGTTTCTTTTAGGTATTTCCATATACAGTTCAAAAATGGAAGAAATCGGATAATGACCACGCCCACCTCCCATACAAAGGTTATGGTGGAAATCACTAAAAGTGCGTTAACCGACTAACAAGAAACGTCAGAAACACTAAATTTTACGGAAGAAATGTCAGAAGGAACTGCATCCAGGCTTTTTTCAAAAATTGAAAATGGGCGTGGCGTCGCCCACTTATGGTCCAAAAACCATATCTCAGGAAGTACTCGACCGATTCGAAATTCGGTATATAATATTTTCTTAATACTCTGATGACATGTACCAAATATGGGTGAAATCGGTTCACAAYCACGCCTGAAATCTCGATTATCACTTTATCATGCGAGAGTATAAAATGTTCGGTGACACCCGAACTTAGCCCTTCCTTACTTGTTTATCTTTGTTGGTGTTCATATAAGACTTGATATCCTTCTAATATACAAGAAAGAGAAGAATGGTATTGCACCAAAAACCCAGTGTTATCCAACTGGSTGAACAGAAGCTGCTTAGCTGCCGACCCTAGTAAAACTGAAATGCTTTTATGGAACAGGGGATGTAAGAGCCCCTCCTCATTCGGAGGTTGATATCTTAAACCTGTTGATAAGATCAAATAAATAGGACTTTTTCTCCATAGAAACCTTTCATGGAGGCCAAATATTGAGGAGAGRGTAAGAAAGGCTTTTGTKGGCTTATATTGCGGTATATGAGCTATAGGGAAAAGGGGAGGACTCTCATCAAATCTGGGGAAAGCTTATTTAAATCAGTAATGTTCTATGGCGTATTCGCTCGAAAATTATACATTTGCTACTAAACCTGAACGTGTCYAAAGAGCGGCTCTTATAGGGATAGGGATAGGAACAAAGCTACGTCGAAACTCCTCCAACAACTGCATTCCTGAAAATTTGCAAAATAACTGTGTGCTCAGAGATATTTAAGGAGCGTCTATCCTCACTAGAAAATGCATCATGCTAATTTATCACGAGATAAACGTTTAGGTGCCTGGCCATAGAGGAATTGTTGGAAATTGCAAAGCTGATGAGCATGTGATGGAACTGAGTTGGATCTCAATTGGCATCTTGCTTTTGGCACTAAACTAATGGACTTCCCGAGCGCTTAGCAGGCGCTCGTCGACGACAATTCGGCGTTGTAAGCTGTCCAAGTGATATCTCTGTTAGAATCGACTTCTTAACMTAAGCTAACCCCTTAAGTAAGAATCAAAATACAAGTAATTGAAAATTGTAGGATAGGGAGGGTAGCTCTTAGGTATTTGGGTTGGTAAAATATTTTGCAAAACTCATCGTGCAAATTGCGTCTTAGAATGCAAGACAATGTAACATCAGATAAGATTTATAATAGAATAAACGCAGATCTTTGAGCAGCCTAATAATATTTCCATATCGTTTTTGCAGGGGTTTGGACTTTAATATTCGTTAAAGAAGCAAGATATAAATATAGAATGTTATATTTCGACAACAAAAAATTTCGTACCAAATAGTGGATACCATTTGAAAAAGTACTTTATTTTCAATAGTAAACACACAACAGATATAACTACATAATTGACCTCTAAAATCCGCCTCTAATATCGAAAATTAAAAAGTAGAAAGGAAAGGTAGGAACGAAGCGCTGAAATTGGCGTTAGTAGAAGTTAAGTACAAATAATATTAAGGTTGGCAGATTAGTATAAGCCGTAGAGTGTAGGCTGCATTTTATAATAAGGATATAGTGAATAATTCTCTCTTCCCGTGCCTTTCGATTATTTCRAATTTACAACAACATTTCCCCCTTTCTTTCCAGTGGCAAAGTGGTGCGCGCAGTTTTTATTACCTCCTGTATCGATGGACATGGGCGTTCTGTTTTAYTTGTGTGTTCATAGCCTCTTTGGTTTTGCAATTATCAGGTGGCAAATTCTTCATCTTCTTGACGAACTGGGGCATAATTGTGTGTCTGCTGGCACAGCTAAGTGGTGCTGTACTCGCGACACGATGGTACTACAATTTTGGCAACGCACGTAGTGCTGTGATGGAGGGTAAAATTTTGAAAGAGCCCACGACCACTTCAAGACTGATCAAATTCTATTGGTTGGTGCATGGTGCGTCTTTAGCGCTGGCGCTGGTCATCACCACGGTTTATTGGATATTTTTACATGGGAAAATGGGTAAGTTTCGTTTGATATTTATCGGCTCCATATTTATAATGTTTTAATATACATACATATATTTTTTGTTGCTGACAGTAGCAACTAATTTTTATTTATATTCCAAATTCGCTGGTAGTTCTTTAAGTCATCTAAAAATGTTTTAATTCATAAGAATCTCAAAAGGATCTATTTTTACTATCGAGAGTGCCATCAATAATATGCTGCCGGTGAAGATTATTRAAACATTTAAGGAATATGATGTAGAGTCTAATCTCAAATGCAAACTTTCCAGCCTTCTTTACGACCTACATATGAAATAGATAATTAACAAGTAAGGAAGGGCTAAGTTCGGGTGTCACCGAACATTTTATACTCTCGCATCAAATCATTGGTTCCTAATGTATATATTATACAGAGAAGGCATCAGATGGAATTCAAAATAGCGTTATATTGGAAGAACAACAAAGCGGCGGGGGCCGATGGATTGCCGGCCGAACTATTCAAACACGGCGGCGAAGAACTGATAAGGAGCATGCATCAGCTTGTTTGTAAAATATGGTCGGACGAAAGCATGCCCAACTCTTGGAATTTAAGTGTGCCCAATCCTCAAAAAAGGAGACCCAACAATCTGCGCCAACTATCGTGGGATAAGCCTCCTCAACATTGCATATAAGGTTCTATCGAGCGTATTTTGTGAAAGATTAAAGCCCACCGTCAACAAACTGATTGGACATTGTCAGTGTGACTTSAAACCAGGAAAATCAACAACCGATCAGATATTCACCATGCGCCAAATCTTGGAAAAGACCCGTGAAAGGAGAATCACCACCTCTTCGTCGATCTCAAAGCTGCTTTCGACAGCACGAAAAGGAGCTGCCTTTACGCCGCGATGTCTGAATTTGGTATCCCTACAAAACTTATACGGCTGTATAAGCTGACGTTCAGCAGCACCAAAAGCTCCATCAGAATCGGGAAGGACCTCTCCGAGCCGTTCGATACCAAACGAGGTTTCAGACAAGGCCACTCCCTATCGTGCGACTTCTTCAACCTACTGCTGGAGAAAATAATGCGCGCTGTAGAKCTTAATCGAGCAGGTATAATSTTTTATAACAGTGTRCAAATGCTGGCTGATATCATCGGCCTCAACAACCGCGCTGTTAGTTCTGCTTTCTCCAGACTGGACAAGGAAGCAAAACAAATGGGTCTGACAGTGAACGAGGGCAAGACGAAATATCTCCTGTCATCAAACAAACAGTCGTCGTACTTGCGACTTGGATCTCACGTCARTGTTGACACTCATAACTTTGACGTTGTAGATAGCTTCGTATATTTATGAACCAGCATAAACAMCAACAACAATGYCAGCCTGGAAATCCAACGCAGGATRTCTCTTGCCAACAGGTSCTRCTTCGGACTGAGTMGGCAATTGAGAAGTAAAGKCYTCTCTCGACAAACAAAAACCAAACTCTATARGTCACTCATAATTCCCGTCCTGCTATATGGTGCAGAGGCCTGGACGATGACAACAACTGATGAGCCGACGTTGCGAGTTTTCGAGAGAAAAGTTCTGCGAAAGATTTGTGGATTTTTCGCATTCGATTGAGCGATGAGCTGTATGAGATATATGAGGACATTGACATAGTTCAACGAATTAAAAGACAGCGGCTACGCTGGCTAGGTCATGTTGTCCGAAAAGACGAAAACACTCCAGCTCTGCAATTATTGGAGGACCGAGTGGAGAAGAAAGTTGGCACYACGTAGCGAAAAGAAGAAATGACTGTCGCGCTGTTGTTAACTCGGCTATAATCTCGTAAGCGGTGTCTACGGTAGTAAAGAAGAAGAAGCATATGTTGCGAGTGTAATAAAATATTTTTGGATTTAGACATATAGTATACTAACTAAATTTAGAAATATTGAGARAACTCTTTATGAAACTATATTATATTTACTTCAATGTATTTAACTGGGTTGAGGTTGCGATAAACTAATTAWGTTCAATAATTTCAATAACAAGGTATTACTTAATTGAATTGTATTTAGTCGACCGTTACTTGTTTTCAAACATTCTGACTTTATTTGGTAAAATCGCCCTTACTACATTTTGACACCCACACTATCAACAACAACGGCTGAACAATCGCAWGCGACAGAAATCTCACTTTGTATTTACTTGCAGACAAACCCATGCTCTACCCCGTGATGAGCTTCATAACTCACTGCCTCAATTCAGTATTCATGTTGGTGGACTTTTGGTTGGTGGCATTTCCGGTGCGCCTACTACATATCATCTATTGGATGCTTCTGCCCATATTCTTCTACATATTCACTGTGATTTACTACTTGGCGGGCGGTACGGATGAGTGAGTTTTTGAAGTTTATGAAATTTCCGCTCAAAGAGCACATATATGTATAACATACTTACAAAAAAAAATATGCTTACATACATATATATGTGCATTTTTCGCCTATGTTACTATTATTATGTATTTTGATTGTGATTTATGGCATATTAATAATTTCAATTTGATTGTATGCACCTTTTGTAGATATGGTCACCACTACGTTTATCCAATTCTGGACTGGACCAATCCCATGCGAGCYGTAACCACCTTTGCTGGCGTTTTCATCTTGTATATTATCTATGGCATAGCTTTGTTCCTGCTTAGTAAATTTAAGAGATATCTGTCACGTACTGTGAGCGCTATGGATAGCCCACATGCCATCGGATTAATCTAAACTCTCGCATCAATGGACTTTTTTGATTAGCAGAATTATTTTAAGCATTATAAGACATTTTAGTATTGGAATTTTTTAACATACACATTCATGCGCTCTGCCTGATACATATATATACATGTGTAGGTAYATAATTATATTGGACATACTTTATGTAAATGCAGAGCATTCACATACATACATATATATTCACACCTTCATGCATTATATAAGTTATACTTCGAGTAGTTAGCACGTAATGTTAGTCATAACTGAAACAATCGAAAACTGAATTTTAGAATTAAGTMATGATAAACTAAAGGCACAACTGAAAGCTTGTCCCTTATGAGATATAACCAGAATTAAGTTAATGAAATAAATAATGAACCACGAACATAATATTAATTATTGTTGTAAATGCGGTCCTCGTGACCAATGCTTTACTGGGATAAGTACATACATATGTACATATACGAGTGGTACATTTTTTGTATTTATTATTCGTTGTTTTTGTTGGATTATGCGAGGCACAGACTTTGCACAGAGATTTCGCCTTTTTACAGCATCATTGTCATTAGTGCTCATTTCGTCTGTTTCCAGCTAAGCAAATATCTTTTCAACGGTGGGTTTTCCTGAACCCAAATTCAACAGTATTTTCCCCCAGAAAGCAATGCTTTATTACTTTTTTTTGTAAACTAACACAAGTTGCTTCACAAAAATGCTATATATCATTAAGTAATAGTTATAACCCAACTAAAAGATATCATATAGATACTCCTAGTAGTAGTAGTATTATCTATGTATCAGCCACAGTGAGGCGTGGACGGGTTCTCTAGTACTTAATATCAAAAAAAAAAATTTTAATTTATTTTAGCAGACTCATTCATACTTGAATAATCTAAAGAATTAATCAAATCAGACCTTCTTTTTTCCCCAATATACCCGWTATTGAATTGAGGTTGCGATATAATAATTTCCGACTTTCCAACTGACCTTAACCCGTTTATGTCGGTTGAAATAAGTGAAATTTTAATGAAATTAAGTCGAAGTTTAACGTTGAATATTATTGAAATCGGTCTAAACACAATGTAAAAATTCAAGGAGAATTGTCATCAGCAGAGGAAAATGCTGCAAAAAACTAACCGGATGAAGTAGCAAAAATAATTCAAGAGGGCAGATATACTCCAGAACATACATTTCATACCGAGGAAACGGCATTGATTTGGAAGCAAATCCCAAAGAGAACATTCATAAAAAAAATCTCAAAAGACAGCTGGTGGCTTTAAAACAGTCAAAGATCGTGGACCCTCTTGCCTTGCAGTAATACATCCGACGATAAAATGTTGCAGCCACTCTTAATTAATAAATCTCTTATGCCAAGAGCTTTGTAAGGACATCATGAGAATAATAAATAACTTCTAGTTCATGTTATGGCGAATTAAAAAAAATTTATTAAAAAAAAAAATGGTTGTTTCGGCAAAACCAATTTATTTTATTCACGCCGGTGCAAGCCTTTTGAATGGTTTCTACGTCTGCAYAACGCTTTCCTTTTTGACAAATGAATTTTTCCCAAAAAGGAAGAAGTCGCACGATGCCATATCAGAAAGAATACATGGAGTGTTTAATGGTTAAAATGTGATTTGTGGTCTAAACGTCGATCGATGAGACGGCGTATTATCAATTTTCGGTKGTTAGCCAATTTGTTGGCCTTTCGTAAGCCCAAATGTTCGGTCAAAAAGTGATATATCGATGTTTTGGAAATGTTCAATTCCATTTC
>NW_017535330.1:211866-222384 GCF_001853355.1 Bactrocera latifrons
AAATGGAGAAAATCAAATCATATTGATCAAAAGACGACCAGAATGAGGATGAATTCAGGGAAAAGTAATTTTTTACATGACAATGCACACACATACAACAAAAAATTAGCTCAGGATACAATCAAAGTACTAGGCTGGGAGCTGCTATACCCACGTCGTATTCACCAGACTAGGCTCCTTTCGATAACCATTTGGTTTCATCTACCTACGCAGAAGTCGAAAATTGGGTGTTTKATGGGTTTGCTTCAAAAGATGAATATTTGTATTGGCAAGGTATCCAAGGTATCCAATTGGAGATTTCGAGAGTAGCCAGGTGMTTCTTCACCTGGTCTTTCCAACGAACTAGAGATCTTTCTCTTCATCTGCTTTTCCGGCGGGTACTGCGTCGAATACTTCCAAAGYTGGAGTGTTTTCATCCATACGGGCGATATGACCTAGCCAGCGTAGCCGGTGCCTTAGTTAACAATGAGCTCATTCAATCGAATGCGATTTTCGCCGTTGCCAATGCGCAAAGAACCAAAAATCTACCTCGGAACCTCTTTSTCTTAAAGACTCTTAACGTCGACTCATCAGATGTTGTTATCGTCTATGCCTCTGCACCATATCGCAGGACGAGAATAATGAGTGACTTATAAAGGTTGTTTGATCGTCGGAGAGGACTTTACTTCYCAATTGCCCACTCCGATTTCGAGGCTGACATTGTTGTTGGTGTYAATACTGATTCCAAGATAGACGACAGTTTCTATGACTTCGAAGTTAYGACTGTATGAAGAAGTCGCACGATAGGGAGTCGCCTTGTCTGAAACCGCGTTTATTATCGAACGGTTCGGAGAGGTTCTTCCCAACCCTAACGATCCTTTTGATATTGCTCAACGTCAGTTTACACAGCTGTTCACAGAAGCTTTGAAATTGACGAAGAGGTTTTGTGTGTCTTCTTTTCASGGGTTTKTTCCAAKCCTTGGTCTTTAATATATCACAMAATACGCTCGATAGAATCTCATATTCAATGATGAAGAGGCTTATCGCATGGTATTTGTCGCAGATTGTGGGATCTTTCTTTTTCTGGATTGGACAGAGCACACTTAAGTTCCAATTGTTGGGCATGCTTTCGTCCGATACGGGTTATTTATTTTCGAACTTTTTCATGATCTGGCAATGGAACATATACTTCACCGTCATCGATTGGGGTTCGCCTTCTACTGGCGTTATGCTTTTACTGCCATTGAGCAGGCTGAAGAAGTGCTCCCTTCACTATTTTATTCACTAGTCACTAGATATCCTCTGGGGTTATACAAGAGTATGCTCCGGTCCTTTTGTTAACCGCCGCATCCTTCGTAGAATTTTCGAGCATAATTTATGTCAGACAGCTTGTCGTTTTCACGCATTTCGGCCTTTCTCTTTTTTTTGTCTGCAAAAGGCTTTTCGCTTTCTACTTCTCARTGTTTATCCCATCCCGTACGTGTTGTGGTCAATTGTAGCTTTGCAAGGTAGGCAGTATGTTTTCTCTCCACTGTGACACGGCACTCTCATTTCATCAGCTGTGCGTTTGCTTTTTCCGAAAATCAATAGTTYTGTTGCAGATGTACATAAGGAGCTTGAAATGCCATATTAAAGTTCTTTTATACCAAGTTGCTGTAAGAGAGCAGGAGTGCAAGTCGAGTAGAAAGTTTTTCGGCTGTCGGTTATGATTGCAGCTTCTCTCCGTCGAACCTTAGTGGTCTGATGCTATGTTAGGACCCCGGAGCGTACCTATAAAACCCTTTAGACGTGCCTGCCGTCTATCACAACGTGATCGGTCTGGTTGGAGGCATTTCGATTCTGAGACAGGCAGGTAGCTTGATGAGTTTTTCTATGATGGAATCTAGTATCACARATAACCATATTTCAGTACCCGGCAAAGCCCATCAGCGTCAACCTATTTGGGGATGTTTCATCATGGAGGCTGAATTTACCACCCGTTGTGCCAAAGATACCTTTTTTGACCACCCTAGCGGCTGGACTAGCGTCCAGCGGCAGCGGCATATTCTTAATTAAGGGACCGCACATTCCAGRTGCATGCCCTGGCTTGAGCCAATAGTCATTTTTGGCCACTTCCAAGTGAATAGCGCTCAGAGAAAAAAGTTTGGAAATTTCAAATTCGGATATTTGAGGCCTTATCGTTATGTAAAATAAAATATAATATAAGTTTTGTTTTGGCTCATTAAAAGCCACGGTATTTGCCAATTAGGGCGGAGGTTTCCAGAGAGTGAATTAATTTTACTAGACCTATTCATATAAAATCAGTTATTCCGTTTCAATTCATTAGCGTGTTTCGCTACATCCGTCCCCACATGTGTACATATATACAAAGCTACAAGTATTTAAACATTCAACAGGTGTGATGTGCGATTGCGTGGTYAGATAGCTTGAAATGAGTATTCGCTACGATAATTAAATTTTATTGCTCTTGCCTGCTAGACAACTTTGTATTCTTTGATGTAGTAATTGTTCGATTACACTCAATGTGACAGTCGTTGAGCTTTATAAGAACTTTTCTTCTCTAAAATAAAAGATCTATATTCGGTGGGAGCAAACCGCGGACCCATCGCGGAATTCGGAATTTGGAGTGCAACCCACCTCAATAATTGGAGAAATCTGTGAACATAACCTCGACTTTTTATCCACTWTGGCGTGTTTTTTCGGCACACTTTATAGATCTGTTCTTTTCAGACACAATTATCTCATCTCTAAAAACGTTTGTAATAACATTACTGACCGTAATTTAAAACCTTGTGGTTCTAAATGTTCACAATACTCACACGCACACATCAAATAAAGCGTTGATAATTCTCCGCTGCGACAGCTGTCTCATAATCGTCATCATAATCGCGTTATGTTTGTATAGAGTTTATAGGATTCTGTATTTCGTGTTTAACAATATCAGTAACTGTAATTAAAAGAATTGTGGTCAAAAATGTGCGCAATACACACACCCATTCAAATAAAACGTTGATAATACTCCGCTGCAGCACTTGTCTTATAATCTTCATAATCATCACGTTGTGYTTCTATAGTAATTATAGGTTTCTGTATTACGTGTTTTTCTCTATAGAATATTACACAATCACCATCATTATACCCACGTGTAACAAGATATCCATATACACGCATATTTGTTTATTTATAAAAAGCTTATGTATATTTTACAATTGGAAAGTAGATAAAYTATGATATTTGATATCTAGATCTAAAAACTTGCACACGTTCAAATTTATCGAACGATTATAGCATTTAGCTGCCAAATAAACAATTTGACTCCAATCAAAACCAAGTTCTTGAATTTTTAATTTGCGAAGGATGTTATAATTCGGCTATTCCGCTAAAATTGTGTGTGTGTTTTTTTTTAACTTGTTTGTGTTCATATGTTTATGTTATATGTATAATCTTGCATACAGTAGGGTTCATTAAAAAATTGCTAAAAACCAATTTTTTTAGATGATCGTACTAGGTTTATCCCTTAAGTATCGACTGACTTCTTCCAAGTGTTTTGTCTCATTTTCTTAGTAAGATTCCTCAGTTATTTCAAATTGACTTAACTTTAACACGAATATTTTGAGCGAGTAATAGGTGTGTTAAAGAGAAAATGCCTACATGTGATACAGATGAGGTACATATCTTATTCTGTATTAAAAACTGATCTTTCTATCTCCTTCAAGTTATAATACATACATACATATACTGTATAAGAACATAAACTTCAGTTGCATCTGCTTCATTTTAGGGGTTATATCCACTCGTAATTTTGAAACATCATATTTTGAATGTATATATATTAGAGAATTTGTTTTGCAAATTTCAAAGTAATCTGGTAAATAGTTTCRGAGTATTTGTAAAGACGTCTCCGAGCGTTTGAAAGTAGGCGKAACCGTAACCCGGATTAGCARCAAAACTTTAAATGCGTTTTTCTCCAAACGATGTTTTTAAAGTCGGTKAAGAAAGTTTTTTCGAAACGGCTTGAAGGATTGAAATTTTCACAGGAGCTTCTTAGATGCTTTTGTCAGGTAATGATCGAAGAAATAAAGTTGCTGATAAAAATTTCTAATGTCATTTTAAAGTGTAAATTTCCAAGCCAAATATTTTTTTGTTGGGAAGCCGCCATTTTGTATACAATCAAAATTTTGACCATTTCTGCGATCATTAACTGTATTTATCTATTAAATGTAATCCTTTGGTTTTTTATTTCAGATAATTTGGATGAGAGATATCTTTTTCACTACCTTTTGTGAAGGACTTTCATGAGATCTTCTACAGGAACGACGGAACCCAATATTTTGATTAACAAAATATGAATTCTTAAAATGCGTTAAATTCGCTAAATGTTCGCATATTTTATGTATATATTCAATAAAAAACCTCTCCAGAAAAAATTAACAAAAAAAATGTTTAACTTACAAGTGCATATAATCACTTTATTTTTCAAGGAATACTTGTAGTAGCACATCATCCGTTGAAACTTCTGTCAATTAGCGCCAGCTCGCCACCTGATTAATACCTACAGAATCGGACAAAACATTTGCAACAGGAATATGGAAATGAAAATACAGTCGATTACACAGAAAATAATTGTCGGAGACTTACTATTTTTATTTTATTATAAATATTGGATATTAATTAATCTAAACAAAGCAATTTTAATAATATTTTTCGGCTTATTTGTTTAATGTATGTATATAAAAAACGAAATAATATACATATATATTCAATAAGACAAAACAATGCAACTCAAAGAAAACTGTTCCCAATTTTTAAGAAAATAAAAGAAAAACTTTGTACTTTGYATCAAACTCATTACTCTCAATAACTGCTTTGCATCGCAGCGGCATTGAAGCTATTAGGTTATCCACTATGATTTGGAGTAWATTCTTTTATTCAATTKGTTTATAATTTCCCATAAACTTTATATGGGATTAAGGCCTGGGGACTGTTTCATCCACTTTATTCCTCTGTAACCACGATTTTGGGACCTATGCCATATGCTTCGGGKCGTTGGCCTGGTGGAAGACACACTTAAGTGACATTTCCCAATCAGCATGTGGCAACATTACGGATTTCATAATGTCTCTGTAAACGTACCGATCCAAGCTACCATTAATACCACGAAGCGGCCCCAAACGAGAAGCAGAAAAGCATCCCGAGACAATAACATAGCAACTATGTTTAACCGTTTTTAGACAATAGAAATTTTTCAAGATTCCTATTATTAGATGGGCGTCGAACGAAACTCTCGCCATCACTTCCTACCATCACGAAATAGTTTTCCACTTGCTTATTGGCCATTTTTGACGATTTTTTGCGAACACAATAGTTTTAGTTGGTTACGTTTACTAATAAGCGGTTTCTTCGCTGGTSGGTAACTGTGTAAATCAGCGTTATTTATGAACCACCGTTCTTGAGTATATTGGTAACCCAAGCTCCTTTACCAATTGCRGCTCTTACAATTGAGCTGCCAGTTTTTTCATCAGTTTTTCTTRGTCGGCGACCCCGATGCACTACTTCCTAATAAAGTTCGAAATTGTTTGTAAGACTAATGACTTGTGAAYTCTGTACTTTATAGAAATTTCTGTTTGAGAAGTTCCGTTATTATATTCATCAATAACACGTGCTCGGAGTGCTTCACCGAAGTTATTTAGAGCCATTACTTTTTTTTGTAAAAAAATTTAAACTTAAAACGTGTTTTCGCAAAAATTCAGAGCAGAAATTATGCTCAGTAAATGTTCCAATTAATTCACACTCAATACCGTTAGAAGAAGATACGAACCAAGAAGAAAAGAAACGAACAAAACRGAGTTGCAATTGTTTTGTCGCGACTGATTGGTATACATTTGAAATTGTTTTCAAATATAACCGGCAAAATAAAAAAGATCGCGATAAACATTGCAAAATATGTAACTTCAATRCTCTAAATTTAAAATCAAGAAACMAAAAGCATTTCGAAGGAAAAATGACATTGTAAGACAAAAATATCTAGAACTTCGCTCTAGTTGCAAATGTTTTGCCCGATACTGTATATTATCAAATAGGCCTGACTTCACATATTTAGGTMGTTTCGCTTACTTTTGTTTATGTCGAAATACGACCTTTAAATGGCGCCATATCCAGCTATTCTTTCCGTTGTTTATCAGCTGATATCTCTTCAACAAGTTTCATTCAATTGCGTACGACAACAGTTAATGAGTTACATAATTACCGGCGGGTAACTGTTGATATGATGAGTTTATAAGAGAGTGGGTAGTKGCAAGCATTGATCTCTTACGTGAGCAGTTTTTATTTACATTTACTCRTGTTGGTCGTCAATGTATTTCTCTGTTGATTTTGTTAACAGTTAGTAAGCTTACAAAGCAAGTTAAAAAGACAATGTGTAGTATGGAATAACGTTAACGTRTAAATAAAGCCAAGTTAAAGTTCTCAAATTTTTATGTTATATGGTAGTGAGAAAGATTTTAACAACAAATTAATTGTGGAACGAGCAAGCTCGAAACACTACGGTAAGRTTTTAAAATGTGTATATGCTGGCATAACTTTCATAAAAATTGATTAGCGGTTCAATCTTTCTCCGTATTCATGAAGGAGATTTACTACCAAGGATGATGATAATATATTTATAATCCTCTAAGTAGCTATTAAGATAATTATATATGTATGTACTACCAACGTTTTCATATATATGAACAATAGTAAATATTGAAAATGTTAGAGCATATTTTGAAATTTTTAACTAAAATTTTTATTATATGGTATTGCCTGAAGAGATTTATATTATATATATCAGAGATATAAAAGGTAATTTCTCCGTTTTTCGAAGTACGCCTCCAAATTTAAAATATTTGCCTTCGAATCAAACATTATGGTATGAAAGTTGCTAAAAAGTAAAAATATGGACATATAAAAAATATTTCTGTTAGATCTTCGAAAAAATACTTTTCTACGTACATCTTAATCACAAATTGGTTTGATACATGCTATTTAAAAATTAAAATAATTTGTTTTCGAAACATTGGGAACACTTCACATTATTTCATTCAGTTGTCAGTGTCACATAATGGATCTTAAGGACTTGAAAATCCATGTCTTCAATGGCCTCTAARGAGGAGAGATTCCGAGTTCGCATACTCTCGTCCCACAACCTGAAGTCAAAATTATTTTAAGTAGCGAGCTTCTTCGAAATTTCAATTTGTACATTTTTGTTAACACTTTGAAGGAAAAAGCCCTATTTTTTATAAAAATAGCAATTGACTTATTATCGTGAAACAAAATTAAGAAAATGTATGAGGCGCTCCAACTTTGGAAATGTGAGTTGTTAACTTTTGAATCTGATGTAAAATGTTAGTAAAAGGAGTATAAAAATTTCTAMTTACTACGTCAATTTTGCTAGTATCGAAGTATTTAATCATGCACATATGTTTATTACAGGGGTTCAAGCGCCTCTCCAGGCAGTTTTAAGAGATTACAAAGCCACCACTTGGCAATAGAAGCTCAAGAAAATAAGAGATTGTAGTGTGTGAGCGTCAAAAAATATTTTTGGACGAAAGATGGCAAAAGTCTTTCGTTTTCTGCTTTATGGAACTCTCTTATACACATCTAGATGTGTATAAGAGACAGGCTTTAAGAGATTACAAAGCCACCAATTGGCAATAGAAGCTCAAGAAAATAAGAGATTGTAGTGTGTGAGCGTCAAAAAATATTTTTGGACGAAAGATGGCAAAAGTCTTTCGTTTTCTGCTTTATGGAACTCTATACAAAAAAAATATAATAAAATAATGTATACATATGTATATATAATACACATATAATACTTTCAACAAGAGGTCTTACAGAMTACCACAATAGGTACCACTGTAGATAAAGTTATGTATTATAAGTTGTTGCAACAGTTTAAGCCTCACTTGTCTTACTGTTACTGCTTGGTTTGGTCTGATTTATAACGGTATACACTTTTAAGCTGCTCACTAAACTGGAAACCGTTTGTATTCATTTTAACAAAAAGCTCACTCAAAGACTGTTACCCAATCAGAGTAAACCAAAGCAGAGCGCAGAACTCAGCATCAGTGTGCTCTTTATTTTTTATTGTCTAACCGTTGATCGACTACTTTTTGGGGGGCATGTTTTTATTAAAAGTTTATTTAGTTGCACATTGTTGGTGTGCGCATGTGTCTGTGTGTTAGCTTTGTGGGAGCGCTGAATTGCGCTTGGCCTTCGTTGGTTGGATCAGTTGGAGCTACACAGCGTCGTCGAGCGGTTCGTTGCTGCGAATGTGCGGTTGCGCATTGACAACAGTTACGAAAATAATATTTTGTTGTTGCTAGCTTATTTTGGTACTATACAGAGCGTGTATTTCCGCAAAGAACTCCGAAAATTACGGGAAAAGTGACTAATTATTGGTGGTTTATTTATAGCGGCGCGCAACAAGTGTTTCTGGTATTGCAGACAATAAAAGTGCATTTACATTTTTTAAGAAAATTCCATTCTGCTTATGTTGTTGCAACAACTTTKGTGCTGTGTAAATTTGATTTTCTTTTATTCGATTTTTCACTTGCCTTTGTGTATATTTATAAGTAAATACATACATATACATATGTATGYATGTATATCTATGTATATGCCTGTGTGGATTCGCAAGTTGCGTGCACGGCGAAGTTAAATAGTTTTTTGTTGTGTTTATCGCAGTCACAAAATTTGATTCTTACCGTTAAGCTGTTCAATTACTTTGCATATCGTGGCAAAGTTGCTTTTGTATACACGTGTTGTTGCTGTGTTAGTACAATGAAATCGTAAACGCATGTGCAACATTTTGGCTCGAAGCGTAGAAACATTTGGCACAACCATAAATCACAAGCTTGCCTCGGTGCCAACAGCAACAACAAGAACAACWACTATACTTATACGCCTGTTAACCGTGTGGTGATATTGCAAGGTAATTGACCCAATTTGTGTTTGGCAGTGCTTTATGCTTTTAATCTGACTTTGCTTGCTTAGCTTTGTGTGTTGATTTTATTTATTTCTTTTTTTTTGTTGTCGTCTGCGATTGTGTTGCCGACCGTTCGTGGGACAATGAGCATTACGTGCATACGTATTTTGTTTTATGACTCTGTATTTTTTGTATTTTTCAAGATTTTTATACGCAGCAGAAGATAAAAAACTAAACRGATTCACAAAAAAATCAAATAACCAAAACAAGTTTGAAAATTCTGCCTCGAAGATCTTAACCATTTCCTGTTGTTGATTACGCAAAAGTTAGTGATTTCAGTAGTACCTGTTGTTTATTGAAAGTGAAAGCTGTCGGTGAATATGTGAATCTAGAAAAATCGATTATCTSTTTCGCTTTAAGTTCAACCGTCATCAAAGTCAACCAAGTTTCTTTTTGAACTCGATGGAATCTCCGCCAAAATTTACCTCGAGTGATCAAATCTGAAATTAATGATTTAAATTACCGATATTCGTATACACAAATCGAAGTATTGTTTTCTTTCATAATATCTTTAGGCCTGGCTACAACATGGCATAATGCTGTAAATAATTTAGTCGTTTTCAAGTAATTCTGGGAAAACCGATAATTTCTTAACCCAAAAGCAAGAAATGTAATCGTCTTAAAAATCATTGAGAGAATGAATTCTGTGATGAGCGAATATTTGGTCATATGGTTAAACGCTAAAGTTTTTATCGATGAAGTAATGGTTTTACAGCTTAAGGCTTGTTGTCCGCTGCAACCACCCTGCACTGATACGATTGACTTAAGAATCCAAAACTTCACGAATCGTTTGTAGATTCGGTTCACCATTGTTATTAACGTGGTGTGCATCTTTATTTTAAAAATAAAATGTTAATTTGAGATGCTATAATTCCCTTTGTACAAAAAATTCCATGATATTTTGATCAGCCAGTTTCTATGGCGGTTCTAAGGAATGGTTTCTATACAGAAATTGGATGATCATTTATATATCCGACGTTTTTTTCTGGGTRTTACATACTTCTTGTCTCAGTTTAGRGTAAAAAAATTATGCACAAATAAGCTTTCGATGTGTGATCCCCATCATACYATATTTTTCTCCAGAATTGTATGCGTTCGAAATAAAATATGCAATAATTTTGATTACATATTAAATACCACCCGTTATGGTGAAAATGTGTATAATCACTGCTTTGCAGCGCTCTGATCTAAAGAGCAAATCAAATCAGTTGAWGTCCAACATTTTCCCTCAGAGGAATACTCACCTTCAACGTGGTGTGATGCGAACAGTGTGAGTCCTTGCAGATTAAACATGAGTAAAATGTTCTTTAAGTAAATAAATTTATTTGAAAAAGTCAATGCTTTACCACCCGAATTACAACTATTTATATTATAAATAACACAAGTCTACAAATAAAAAGCGAAAAAAATCAACTGTCTTGGCTATGCGTGCATCGTTATCTTTGAAGGTACCTAAGTTTGAATTAGAAGGTAAAAAAAAAAACATCACGTACGGTTTTCCAGTTACATCAAAA
>NW_017535330.1:223344-243030 GCF_001853355.1 Bactrocera latifrons
GAGATTTAGGTGTATACAAGCCACAAACATAACAAAATGAATCAGTCGATGTATTACAACCACGTTTTCGTACTTTAGACATTTTAATCAAAAAATCTCACTTTCCACGGCTATCGCAATAAATATACAACTACTTTCAAGTTTTAAATTGATAAACAAGAAAGAATACAGATAAGACATACSAGAAATGTCATAAATATTCTCGAAATTTTGAAATTCTTAAAAATGTTACGTCTTATGAATTGATTATTAGTACACCTAATTTAATATAAAAACACCAATAGCCAATCAGTTGCATATTGATTGTAGACAAAAGTAATTTACTATTTACTAGACAGCCCTCTAACTATAACCACAACTACATATGTCTGATGTTAATTCAGCAGCCTTTACATAATAGATCGTTATCAATATTATCTATTAGAACATCGTATCTCATTACGTAAGTGTTCGTCAATACGTCCATTATTGTTTCAGCCYTTTTATTAGGAATTGGGTATACCTTGGCCAAGTGTGGTAGAAGCCTTCGACTGCCAAAATATATTGCTCTCCTAATATTTCTAAGATTTTCATGATTCTCATGTGTCCTCCACTTGAACTGAACTTCAGGAATTCTTACCTACGTAACAATCAAAAAACTTTGCCCATCTTCGCTAACCAATATTCGTTACACCAACTTTAAACTGTTCTCCTATGCTTAATATATCTTTGTGACTAGGCTTCCTGCAGCTATTCCTTCATCTCGACTCCGTGCATTATACGTTTCAATTAAAATATTCTTGTGGACATTGCATCCGCATTCTATAACCACTACCTTTGCGATGCTCTATAGCGAAGTAGTAACTTTGTAGACTACCACTTCACAGTGCCAACTTTACCTCTGTGGGTGGAGGCCATTTTAATGTTCCATGAACAAGCCTTACTTGAAATCGTTGATCTTAACTGTACTTTGCTTGTGCTTCAGCAACACCAGTAATTCGCTCCGAGCTATGTARAATATATATCTGGCTGTAATACGCAAAAACTTTCTTATATCCGTCAATGACTAGTGATGAAATTATCATTATCTAGCTCTTTTATATTGCCGCCAAGCAACGAAAAGAATTAACGAATGGCRCGCTGTTCCAAACTTGGTTATAACATCGTAAGCGGTGTCTACGCTAATAAAAAGGAAGAAGAGCTCTCTCATACTTGATTATTATAATTATTGGGGTTATTATCTATATCTATATATATATAAAAGAAACTATGTCTGTATGTTCCGGGTAGACTCCAAAACGGCTAGAAAAATTTCAATGAAACTTTCAGGAAATCTGTAGATTGACCTGACGAGTAATCCTGTAAAGTTCGGTGACGATCGGAGAACTTTTTCTGAATTGTCAAATACAGTTTATATTTACTATGATGATATTCTTTTGTTTTATAACCCAAATTTGTGTTGACACATGCGTTGTGGATATGTATGTCAATATGAAACATATCTGAGTACAAAGGAGTGTATTGAAGTATACTGAAGTATATTAAAGTAAATAATTAAGGATTTTTAGAAATTCCAGGTAAGTTGTAGCGCCGTGAATTTATCCATTTACTGATGCATTTTCAATTGATCGTTAGACCGGAAAATTGTACTTTTCTTCACCAATCATGTTTCTTCACAGAATTATTGTAATAAATAAAAAATGGCATCCAGAAAGGCCAGTATTGGTAAAAAAAATCCTTCAAATCAAAGAATGTCAAGGAGCTACCGAGACAATCCAAAAACGTACGCAAAGACTTGATGCCAACCGAATAGCTCAATTACGAAAATAAATAGATTTGAATCTTGCGGCGTTCAACTACAATAAGGATGATGATTACAGAAATCACAAGGACGTAGTGGTCGGTGCAATGAACAAAATTTGTACATCATATCATTAATTTTAAATCATAAATCGATGTTAATTTTTTCTAGTATTTAAAAAAGAGTTGCTGGYTTCATTTCAAACATCATTGGCTTGAGAGCATCTGGAAATACCAAATATTTTATGTTTACTGTCGAAGGAGATCATGTAGACTACTTGATGATGTTGAGACAATACTCTCAATTCTTCATTTTTAAATTGCATGAACATCATCGTCATTATAATTATTCCTAATTTATAATCATCATTGATAGTTTAAAAATACCTATTGTTTCATAAGTATTTAATAATGTCCTTAATTCACAGATTTAGCATGCCCAAGCCATGCGTCGTACTTTCAATTCTGGCATYAACTTGAGCCCGTTATGCTTTTGTATCAATGATAAGAACGACATTATATTTACTAACATGTATATGGGTTACCTACACCCATATAATCTTCACCCGCTCGAAAAGAGAATAGAAGAAAATGAATATGTAGATAATTGAATAATTTAATATAATTAAGAGACAAATTAAATATTTAATGTGGTAATTTTATTGCAAAAAAACAAAATCTATACCGGCGAAGCGGGCTGGGTACGCTAGTTTTTTATAATAATGAAAATCGAGTAAATTTTCAATTAGTAATTAAAAAAAGTTCGGTTCAATATCACTCATTACTTTACATTTTACACGAACACACGATTTTAATGCATTACAAAATAATTAATTATACCTGTCTCTTATACACATCTAGATGTGTATAAGAGACAGGTACATAATATTTTGTTAACAGCCTGATGACATGTACGAAATCGGTATATGTGGGTGAAATCGGTTCACAACCACGCCTTCTTCCAATATAACGCTATTTTGAATTCCATCTGATGCCTTCTCTGTATAATAAATATCTACATTAGGAACCAATGATGATAGCGGAATAAAACTTTACACAAATACGGTATTTGATGCGAGAGTATAAAATGTTCRGTGACACCCGAACTTAGCCCTTCCTTACTTGTTTTATTTAGTTATRGCGATGAATCGCAAAAWACAAAAGTTCAGTTATTGAAACTATATTTACGATATCTACTTAAAACCGTTTATTGTGCTAATTTTTGATAAAAATAATACTGAGTTAAACGGGACACTAACCATTGTATGCTTTATATGTACATATATGTTCATATGTATGCCTTTATATGTCTATATGCTTGGTTATTACTGTACTTTACTCTTTAACGTAACCTTTACACCTCAGCACTTTTTAGATCTTTCATTTGTACAAATATGTTTGTATGTGCTATACAAGTTTTAGTTATAAAAAGTCACCGCTTCAAGCGGTTAACATACCATACAAATAATAGTAAAAACAAGATAAAGTAAATTAAAAGTTTTTTCGTAGTTGTTTTGTCGTACTTTGGCCGTTTAAAAGCAAGCTAATCACTGCTAAGGGCCAAAATCCGATTTTTCTGTTAGATTGCGAGTTTTGTATGTGCATGGAAACATCCAGAAAATGTGCTAAAAAAGTGACTATGACAAGCATGTAAACAAATATGTAAAAGTGCACAGCTWAATAGCCAAAGTCTGCAAAAAACACGTCCGTTGTATTTACTTATCATGTTCACAATAAAGCAATGCACATTTAAGAATGGGGAAATTATATGGCTTTCATAAATAAATGCAATTCAAATCAAAACTAAACTGTTTTCGGATTTTTGAAACAGACACACAGTAACGGACAAAGAAATTTGGACAGTTAAAAAAATTCACTTTTTATTTAACCACTACATCCTTCTTGTTGGTCAATGCTGGACGCTTCTGGTCGCTCCCCTGCTTCAAGCGGTCGAGTTATTCGTAGTAGATGGTAGAATTAAGCGTCTGGCCATATGGGAGTAGCTCATAGTGGATGATTCCCTTCCAATCCCATCAAACACACAGTAAAACCTTCTTGGCCGTCAATCCCGGCTTGACCACTGTTTGGGACGATTCASCGGCCTTCGACCACGACCGATTAATATAAGTCTTTATACTAGGATTTTCGAACTTCCGGTGAGTTATCTTAATAAAATTGAGAGAGCGTGTGTTTCTTATTTTTGTGCTTAGAATGAATAAACTCGGTTGAAAACTCCTCCKAAACCCCATATAACTAATGGGCCATATATTTAACAAGTAAAGAAGGGCTAAGTTCGGGTATCACCTAACATTTTATATTTGAATTTTTTATTATTGAATTGTATTTTCATTTATTTTAATTGTATTGAAAAGTCTCCACTAGGGATACCTCAGCTCAAATACCGTATTTGTGTAAAGTTTTATTCCGCTATCATCAATGGTTCCTAATGTAGATTTATATTATACAGAGAAGGCATCAGATGGAATTCAAAATAGCGTTATATTTGAAGAAGGCGTGGTTGTGAACCGACTTCACCCATATTTCGTACATGTCATCAGGGTGTTAAGAAAATATTATATACCGAATTTGATTGAAATCGGTAGAGTAGTTCCTGAGATATGGCTTTTGGTCCATAAGTAGGCGACGCCAYGTCCCTTTTTAAATTTTTAAAAATAGCCTGGGTGCAGCTTCCTTCTGCCATTTCTTCCGAAAAATTTAGTGTTTTTGACGTTTTTTGTTAGTCGGTTAGCGCACTTTTAGTGATTTTCAACATAACCTTTGTATGGGAGGTGGGCGCGGTTATTATCCGCTTTCTTCCGTTTTTGAACTGTATATGGAAATGCCTGAAGGAAACGACGCTAAAGAGTTTGGTTGGCATAGCTATAGTAGTTTCCGAGATATGTACAAAAAACTTAGTAGGGGGCGGGGYCACGCCCACTTTTCCAAAAAAATTACGTCCAAATATGCCACTCCTTAATGTGATCCTTTGTGCCAAAATTCACTTTAATACCTTTATTTATGACTTAGTTATGACACTTTATAAGTTTTCCTTCCTATGAAGCCAAGAAATACGTGTAGCAAGTTTCATCATGATATCTCAATTTTCACTCAAGTTACAGCTTGCACGGACAGACAGACATCCGGATTTCAACTCTACTCGTCACCCTGATCACTTTGGTATATATAACCCCATATCTAACTCTTTTAGTTTTATGACTTACAAACAACCGTTATGTGAACAAAACTATAATACTCTCYKTAGCAACTTTGTTGCGAGAGTATAAAAATACTTACCTAGCAAGTTGCAAGAGTATGAAATGTTCGGTATTACTCGAACTTAGTTAGAGGTTGCTTCTTACTCTCTTACATCTTGAATGAAATTAATTCGTCTTATTATCCCCAGATTTTTATTTATGTACTAGCTGACCCCGCAGCCGTGCCTGCGTGAAATTATGTGTTTTGAAATGAAAAGAAAGTTGAAGTTTTAATGTTTTGAAAATCATTTATTTGCGATTTTTCTACATTTTTTATTAATGTAGCGCAGCTTCATAAAAAAATTTGTTGGTTTCTGTTCTGGTGCGTAAATGTACAGAGAAGATGGGTTTCCAACTCGTAAACAGGCCACGCATATCCGATCGTGGTAAAAACGTAGCATTCCCAGATTTATGCCACACTCTTCTAGCGACTATTCTTGTATTCTGTTGATTGTCATCGCAAATGCAATTTTCCCTGGAAACTGAATACGTTTGAACTGAAATGGCTGTCCCCTTGTATTCGATAACTGCGTTACAATCAGTCTTGTTCCATTACACAGTTTCCTCACATGAACATTGTAAAACATAATAATGACAGATCCAACTTTGAAATGCAAATGATGCTGCGGCATACCAAGCCTCTACGAAGAATTTAGAAATTCCACTCGATAATTCACGGGTTCATTTTCAATGTCAAGACGATCGATCGATTTGTCTGAGTTTAAATCTCCCGGAATTTGTCTTCGAATCTTCCAGTTTAAGTCAAAAACATCGGTATTTTTAGCAGCTAACATTGCGCTTGCATTTAAGGAATAGTAGTTACGTAATTTGGCCAATGTCCGAACATTCGTGATGAGTTTATATTTCGTGAATTGATAAACGGCGGATGGAATTGATATCAAACCACTGGGAGTATCAACCAAAATTTGCCTATTTCCAATTATCGAATACAATGTAAAATGCAATCGGCAATGTAATTTTTTTCATATCCCATAACTGCCGCGATTCGAAGGCTGATATGTGTGTGAAGTAACTATCGCATTGTCCGTCGTTTGTTTCCAGTGATTATTAGCTGGCATGCTTCTCAACAATTTGCACACACCGTACTATTCACAATATGCAATGACTTAAAAGAAGTTGAACCGCGAGACGCACAACAGTCGTAAAACCTTCATGAATTGTAAAATTAAATATCCTAGAAAGCGCTTTATTGCAGTTCACGTATCGACCCATTTGGTACTTGCTGATCTCATCTCGTTCAAGGCCAATAATCGCCATGTTGTTTTCTTTGGTGACGTATTTGCAAATTTGATCGATTTCACCAAACTGCAATACTCAACAATGACATGAGTTTTGAATGTGAATTAGACAACAGTCGATACGTTGACAATTTCGATATTCACGCCTTGAATGCTAAATGTTCTGCCATTGTCGTCTGGTGAACCACTATATCCATCATTTCCAGTTTGCGTTTCCGAAAGAAAAATACTTGAATAGTGTTTCGTGCATTTATTGTTAGACATATGTACATCCAGAAGTGGGATTGTGGTGTCCGCAAGGTCTATGAACCATATTGGTTTTTATCACTTCCTATAATACTGGATCCCTCTCTGCATCAAGAATTTCCGCAGAAATGATTTCATCAATTTGGTCTCCTTTGCCCCTCAAGAGAGTACATCGAGCATCTTGCCTTGCCTTGGGCTGCAATACGTTGATGGCAAAAATAACGCCCACCGACCGTAATAATAAATGACCTCTTCGTAATAAATTTCAATCTGCAATTGATCACTTTATGTGAATCGCACATAAAGTTTTCTCTGAATAATTTTCAATAATTTACCTTTCTAATAGCCGGAATAAAAAAGCAGGCGACCGAAATTGAACGATTCAAATAATTTACAAATCAAAACCATTGAAAAACAAAAGATTTTTCCGACTTTTCCTCATGAAAAGCATAAGGTATTATTATTTCCAAACCTTCCCCGATTCACAACGAACAACCTCTGCAAATTTCATCAAGATTGGTGCAGCCGTTCTCTTAACGATATTAACAAACAAATATACATTCGTTTGTATGGGCAAAAGAAAATGGATGTTTTTAGAGAATTTCCGGCAATTATTCGAATTTTTCTCGCCGTAAAAACCATCTTTGCACTTCAACGAACATTTAGAAAAAAGAATTGGCCAAATTGGCCCAGGCGTTGTCGAGTGATGCGCTTACCAACACATTTTGAGATTCATTTTTATATATGAAGATAATCATACATATGTACATACATATATTTCTATTTATTTTGTGGGTTACAAATATCCAATATTTCGGTCATTGTCCAAAAAATCTTTTGTGAAGTCGAAAATATGGATATCATTTGTGAGATTCTTTCCCATTTATTTAAGAAAATTGCCTTACTGACAACGTGCAATCATTACTGCATTTATAAGTTCTCACTAAGAACGTTTATTTATTGATTTGGGATTATATAATATAAGTAAATAATTCCGATTCCTCTAATTCCTCTGTCTTTTCCCGAATTACTCCATTGTTGTACGCACTTCCATGCATGTGGTTTTTGTTATATGCACTCCTCTTTTTCGCATTATCCTACAATGATATTCTTATTCAAATACTTATACGTTGTTAGCTGATATTCAGCTTATGAATATGATATTTAATAAATTTTCCACTTTGATTGTAATAGTTTTAGATTAGTTTACGTACATATGTATTTGTCAGTGTCAGAGATTTATACATTTCCTCAAAAAAGTTCACATATATAATTTGTCAATTAATGTTGTTTAAAATCTGCTTAATTAATTTTAAGTTTGTTAATATAATGTGTAAGAAAAGCTTAGAATTGCAAATTTCATAAAATTACAGTTTTACTTACGTAACTACAAGTATGAAGTGTTTCAAGGAAATCGTATACAATACTGTGAAAAATATAATAAATTGTTCCAAAACCCTCCAAATGTTGGCATACGGTGTTTCTGAGGTCAAAAACACTTTCAAAAAGGTCGACAAGAATACAAATGACTTTGTAGATTTTAAAATACGAACAACTAGTTTGGTGAAACAGTTGAGGAACTATTATTATAATCTAGAAGATGTGTTGATACTGACATTACAGTGAAATATGCTATGATAATTTTAGGGGCTTCCAAGCTGGGAAGGTGTGTCCGAATAAAAATCTGAAATTGATTGATTAAAGTGAAAAACTGTCGAGCGAATTCAAAAATATTACTAAAGGTTTGAAAGGTATTTGTTTCTTTTATTTGTATACTTGTTCTCACACACCATTCCTGCATTCAGTTTTAGTGAAATATTCGAAATCTAATTGGATTGTGACTACGTATTGGGGAGGTAGTAAAAGAATCAGTTGGTAATTACTCACACAGACAAAAATTATGACGAATTGGATAAAATTAGTTATTAAGCAGATGTGTTGCTATTATATGACGCATGCAAAGGTTTCGCTTGTTCTTTGTGCATCTATACATAAATATGTATATACGTTCACACAATAATAATTAACCCATTAAGTATAGTTTATATATAATGTAAATACAACTAAAAAGTAAGAATTTACGAATTTCAAAATTTTCATGCATTTTGTTATGGAACAATTTGTAAAGTTATAAAGACCAAACAAGTTTTAGAAAGCATGGGAGCGTTAAAAATTCTGATTCAGACCGCTATAAATTTTAACACAATTTTCTGTGCTTACGATTTATTTATTTTCAGATAGTATTTCTTTGACAAGCACCATCAAATGTCATGTGTTATGTTCTCACCAACTTGGGGTAGATTTGAGTTGCACGAAGCTTACATTGATTTCTTCGCAAATACTCTTTCATCTATTCGATGTAAATCTTTGAGCTCCTGAGGAGGGTGCGTCGAAGACCAAAACGGTATCAATTTTTGTTCATGACAGCAAGTTTGTTATCTTAAAAGAAATTATTCTATAGGTTTCTTCCAATCGCACTCGGATATTTGGGGAAAAAGAAATGCTTTCTACCTGACGATAATTGCCCTTTTGACAGAGTGTTAATTAAACAAGAAGCCAATACAAATTATTTTCATATTCATCTGTTCAGTGATCAGAATATACCTTACGAGTGAACAGCCTACTTATACATTTAAGTACATCTGACCGAGTGCTTAGATCAATAAGATATATGTAAGTAAGTACATACAAAGGTTCAATTGGTATCATAGAATTGAAAATTACTACTTCCAATAACTGTCTATCAAATAACTTGCTGTCGTGCATTTAAATTGATTTCGCGTATCATTGTCGTCGTCATAGCAATTATCATATGCCATGCGTCAGTGGCACTAAGTCCGATGGCTTTTCGGAGAGATAAAAGAAATGTTTTACATAAGTAAAAATTGAAACTCCTAAAATTACTTATGATTATATGGAAAAACATTCAGAAGATTTCTTATAAATTATACACATATAATATAACATATATATCAATATTCGTTCCAAAATTTTCATGTTTAGTTCCATAAATGCGCTCATATTTAGAGTCTGCGCACGCATCGCTATTCTGTATGCTAAGTTGCTCCTCCAAGTAGGTTAAATACCTCTGCATGTTACTTGTTTTCTTTGTTGTGTCTGGTATTTTCCTTTACTCTGTTAAGTACTGCTTTTGTTTGATTCACTTGATTTAAGTACTGCGTGCTTCCAAGTTCAAGGTCAGTTCCACATAAAACATGTTAACCACTTATGTATATATACACATATACCATATATAAATGTACATATATGTATGTATTTAGTGTGGTTTGGAGTGTATGCTTTTTTGACTCTTGGAGCTGTCAATAACTGGTCTAAAGTTTTTAAAGTGAATGCCATATGTACCCACATGTAGTGGTTTTTGTAGGCAGCTTTTTTTGTTGACAAGTCATATACATGAAGGTATTTTTCTTTTTCTTTCGTTATGTATTCGATTTTTAAATTATTCATAAGACATTTTTTATTTATTTTAATAATTTTCCACAATGTAAAAAAAAACTTGATACTAATAAGTAAGGCTGGGCTAAGTTCCTGGGCAAACTGTGGAAAATACCTTCATATTGCTGGCAAAACTTGAAATTGAACTTGAATGTACCACCGTCCATACTTTCTGTATTTAATTAAGATTTCTTGCACATTGACCCAAGATGCGATACATAGGTTGCCTTTTATTTCTGGATTAGAAACAAAAGAAATTTTAATCTTCGAAAAACGCTTTACTTTCTTTACTGGTGTAGCCACCGCTTATGTGGTTATAGCCGAGTTCCCAACAGCCGCCAGTCGTTCTTCCTTTTCACTGTTCGCCATCAATTGGAAATTTAAAGTATAGCCAGGCCATTCTCCACCTGATCTTTCCAACAGAGTGAAGGTCTTCCTCTTCCTCTGCTAAACCCGGCGGGTCCTGCAATGTTTTTATCCATACGGACGACATGACCTAACCAGCATATCCACAGTCTCTTAATTCTCTGAACTATGTCAATGACGTCGTATAACTCGTACTGTTCATCGTTCAATCGAATGCGATATTCACCGCAATGACCATAAATCATCCAGTCTGGAGAAAGCAGAACTAACTGGCGCGCTGTTGTTAACTCGGCTATAATCGCGTAAGCGGTATCTACGCTCGGGTTCTCAGATATGTGATTTCACCAAAAAGTGGGAGGTGCCTCGTCCATCGTCCGTTTTTCACATCGGCTCCCATAAAGCCCTTTCAATCCATCTTGGAGATAAATTTAATGTCTTTGGCTATTCAGGAAACTTAAACGAGCATTCCAATGAATTCGTATTAAGTCAATTGAAGACATTAAACATGAATCGCTACACACACTGAAGGCTATTCCAGAAATTGACATTAATAACTCTTTCGAGAATTGGAAAAAACGTTGGCACAAGTGTGTTGGGATTACTTTGAGGGGAACAAAATAGATTTGAAGAATAAATTAAGAAATTTAAAATTATGATAAATGTCTTACTATTTCTCTGTTATAATAGACTTGACTCGACTTTTAGATGAATAAAGAAATCGAAATTCAGTCTAAAAATCAATCATTTACTTTCGTTATTGCCATCGAAAGCTTAAATTTGATAGGATTTTATTCAAACATAAGAGAAGTTAGTCATTAAAAGTTTCACACGGTGCTTTAGTATACAAGGTATCGCGTGCAGTGATGCTCTCTGCACTTCATGTATTTTTTTTAATATCATTTTTTTTATAAAAAATTAAGTATAATTTAGAAACTTAGAATATTTTTTTACTAAACCACAGAAATTTTCGCACTCACGTTTTCCTATAGTGTTAGGTATTATGTAATGGGTGTGTTTTTTAGAAAGTTTGAATTTCAAATACACGATAAAACGGTTCAATGAGAACTGTCAAGGGTTGGATGGTAAAGATGTTAGTTTTTTCCACAGAATTCGAGATTCTTTGTTGTTTAAGGGGTTAGAAGGACGAGAAGCGAATTTTTCAGAAAAAACAAACAGATTTCGTTAAAGTAATGTTACATCTAGGAATTGATGGAAAGGGTAAGCTAAATAAATTTTTTGGCGGTTTAAAAAAAACCGATTTTTGACCAAAATTACGGTCGAAATTTTTTATAAATAATAATTATCGATTAAATACTAAAAAATATATTTAAGAAGCAGGTATTAAAATTCGAGACTAATCGGTTTAGCTATTTTCGAGTAAAGTTGGTTGCCGACTTTGAAAACACCATTTGTGAAAAATGCTTTTAAAGCCCTCTGAATATTTAACCTCTCTCTTAAACAAAACTACCTATTTATTGAACTGAAAAAAGTCAATTAACGCACAAAATTATATTTTCGTAAATTCTAAATATTTTTGATTAATAATGCAGATAATACTGTAAAACACTTTAAATAAAAAACCAGAAAAAACGTTAACTTCGGTTGCACTTAAGCATTTTGCTTCACAGGTGCATTTCTGTTAATAACTATGTGTTCAGTTTGTATGGAAGCTATATGCTATAGTAATCCTTTCTGAACAATTTTATGGAGATTATATAGTTACCTTAAGCAGTAATCCATGCCAAATTTCGCGAAGATACCACGTCAAATGCCAAAGTTTTCCATACAGGACCTTGTTCCTTGTTCGACTCTGCTCGACATACTGATCATTTATATATGTACTTTATAGGGTCGCCGACTCTTCCTTCTGGATGTTACATACTTCGTGACAAACTTAATATACCCTGTTTAGGGTATAATAATTCATACATATGTACGTATTAATTTTAATATAAACATTGCGATGTATACACTCGCATAACGTTTTCCGAAACAGATTTTGCCATTAAAGTTTTGTGTTGGTTCAAAGTACGAAGTCAATGCCGTGTACTATTTGCACTTTAACGATTATAATTACTTTATTGAGCGTATTTTATMATGTTAATAATTATAGACAGGTGTATGAAATTTAAATATATAAATGTGTATGGACAAGTATTTATTAGGGTGGGTATTTCACACCAAATAAACGGATTTTTAGCGTAACAACTAGAGGAAAAACATTTATTTGGAATATCTCATGTCTACAGCAATATGTATGTATATAACTGTTACAGCAGGTGCATTTTCGATAAGCTAAGTAATAATGGAAATATTGTAATAGGTTTGCTTCATAACTCGTCTACATTGAAAAGAACTCTGGCTTGAATTCGATAACTAGATTGTTATTTAAAAATCCCAATTAATCGGCTATACATTTACCTCTATTTTTTATATCACAGAACTTAATGCTTTTTTACTCATTATCGGAGTTTYTAACTTCTTACTTATAACTTGTTTATTCGTTATTATAAAGAAATAAGTCTGCTGCCTCTCCGGCGGCGCTTTTTTAGTAGATCGCCACCCAAAACATCAAGATTTGAATATTCTAGCAATTACGAATTTCGCATTTTGGCAAATCATTATTTATTTCGTTTTGTTCTGGTATTCGTGTTCGTCACACTGTCCTGTACATAAATTTGGCATTATTTTCAAGCTTCAAATCAGTCGGTAACTGAAGTCTGTCCCATTGTGTCACGTACATCAGACTGATAAGTCATCAAGAACAACGTTATATGGATATCTCATTTTTTCGACATTTGTTTACCACTTTCATTAAATCTTATTTAGAARTTTGGTTTATTTGGATTTGGTTGAGCCATCCGACTGCGAATGTAATATCTTGTTACCCACTTGCTCATGAATAAGTCCTCTACGGTTTTAGCATTCCGATTAGGAACTTAGTTATTCCTGGCCATTTGTTGCCAGGCGTTTTGTTTGCTCCAGCGTTTTGTAAGTTGTTGAATCAGTACGTTGAATTTATCCACTTTGAAAAATATATAATATATCATTCAATGAAGGTGTAGTATCTTTGAAACAGATTCGAATTGTTGAAATGGTGTAGATTTGAATCTTGGAGGGAATTATGTTTCATGCATTGAAAAGCACTCCGAGAGAATTTCACCTGCCACTCCCATTTTATGCTAAAATTAGAAAAAATTAAATTAAAATCTCCATTTTAGACAGTGGATTGAAGGCGGATTAAAACTTATTGAAGCCTTTACTTGTCGGATATCATTCTGAYATATACATATACAATAAATAGACGGTAAAACAGAGCAAAGCATAAAAAAATATATAAAGTTCAGTATAAGTGAATATAAACTACATTCATGCCTTATGCTGAGCTTAAAATTTTCTGAATTCTCATTCAAAAAACTTACAAGTACATATACACACTTTTATACATATACTATTTTGTATATAAATATATACTATACATACTATGTATATAAAAACTGCTACTTAAAACTTTATTCAGTTTTGGTCATCACAAAATATTGAAGCACTAGACGTTTTAGAATTATTTTTTACACAAAATAAGCTCATAACGACCCATATTTGTATGTCAAAGAGGATATGCTCATTAGTACCTATATATATTTTTGGTGCAAAATAATTGAAAATTTTTGGTTGTGCCGTTTATTAAATGAAAAACGTGCTGAGAGTAGGTAATGTAATAGTGGTTCACGAATGCTAATGTTAATACAATGTGCGTTCCAAAGTAAACAAGACTTTTTTAATCTAGCGCCCCCTGGTGGCGGCATCTATATGTCGACTGGTGCGTTAGAATCTGCTATATTTATCGATTCTCCAGTGACATAACATTTCATTGATTGGAAGTGAAGTTATTGTGTTTTAAGTGTCAAATAGTTGTGTTTTCGGTGCGAAAATGAGCTTCGAAAAAAGAGCCAACATTAAATTTTTTTTAAACTGGTAAAACTTTTACCGAAACATTTCAATTGATGAAACCAGTTTATGGCGATGACTGCCTTTCCCGTAACAAAGTGCACAGGTGGTTTCAACCTTTTCAAAGTGGTCGTGAGGAAATAAATGACGATCAACATGTGGGCTAATCAAAATCTGTGATCACCGGAAATTCCATCGAAACTGTGAGTGAATTCATAAAAAATCAGCCGAAATCATCATTGAAATTCATGGAATTGGAATTGAACATCTCCAAAACATCGATTTATCGCATTTTGACCGAACATTTGAGCTTACGAAGGGTGTGCGCACGGTTTGTTGCGCACAAATTGTCTGATGACCAACTACAGTATTCTGTAATATCTGCAGCCTGTTTGAAAACCTTAATCTTAATCCGTTGATAAGCTACTATTTGGACAAAATTTCTTTGGTAGCCTGCATGCTCCTTGCTAACTACGGAATTTGTTCTTGAATCCCTTTCCTAGTAGACATCCGAGTACCTTTGGTTCTGATTTGTCAACAAATGCGCCTTTAATCGTTCACTCTGTTATAACGTCCCAAGTTTCTTAGTTCAGGCACCCAAATGAGACTTAAATAGTAAGCACTACTACTTACACTGCGTTATGATTCCAGTAGATTTGCTCTGGTCGAACTCTTAGCATAGTAGATGGAAAACATAATTTCTTTATATACTTGATTTTATCGCTAATGACCCAGTAAACACTTTGGCGCCTCCTCGGTCTGGAAGATATTCGCTTTATTTCCGCGTGAGACGGATTGAGATATATTGAACACCTCTGAGTATCCCTTCTCACCCGCTTCCATCTTTAACTCGTCTGGATAAATAGTGAAGCTATCGCTATTTCCCACAGATTCTCTCCATTCTTCTCTAGTGGGGAATTCAAATTGAAAATTCGTATCCAAGTTTAGGGAGGAGATTATAAATTCTTTAATTATACCTATAAGGAGTATATTATCAAAGATGACTTCATGTCCCAAGGCTCTGACATTCCACATTTCCCAATGGTTATATAGAGGGTTTGCGAAGGTATATATCGATACTCCCGATGTTGCATATCCACATAGTATCATATTAAATCGAAGTTTATGGTTTCGTTTTAAATACATTTTATTTTTATTTTAAAATGATAATAAATATTAGTATCTTTCAACTTATTTTTCTAATTTACAGTAAGAAAACACAACGCTGCCGGGGTATTTCCTGAAATATTTCACTTGCACGACTTGTTTTCGAAATGAAATGATTCATTCGTGAGGGCTTTTAATGCAAGAATCTCAAAACAATATACTACTTGTATGAAAGAAATCATAGTTTGCTGGGAATATGAATCGCCTACATATAATTGTTCATCCTGTGAAAAAGGAGCTACGTCGGGATAAATGCGGTTTTGACCACTCACCAGCAGATGACTTCGTTAAATCACAAGTGAGTAAAATAAAATATTTTAATGTATAAATGAACAATTTGAGGTGTCCTAATTTAATTTGTTAAATTCCAAGTGAGAGTTGGTTTAGGCAGAAAATCTCTTTTAAGAAAAAATATTAGCTAATTGTAGGGATAAAACGTAACACAAATAAAAGCCAATCCAGCGAAAGCTCAACAGTSGAGGGTAAAGTGTCTAGATACTTATATCCACCTCACTCATGTTACTTTGATAGCTGCCTCTTAATCTTGAAAGACACCATACCTGTTTGGAAGTTTGAAGCGAGAGTTGATATACACGACAGGCGACTTCYAAGGTTCGAGTACTKCAYATTGTCAGTAGGGTGAAGTCGAGARCCCCTTGGGAGATGTAGGTTACATCCGGGACTTTAGTCATCAGATTATTATGCCAGTGGCCTGATCTCAAACAGATCGCATAGAAGAGGGTCTCCGCACTGACTCCTTCAGCTGAATTGGACAGAACCCATCAGTTTCTGGGGAATTGGTGCAACAAATTTAACACTAATCTGAGGTGACGTTCGTCAAGAATGTCTGTGAAGGCTGTACTGCTGCCTTTAAGCCCTCCAATGTCCACCACGTCATTGGATTGGTTTTCTAGGGAACTGCAATTTTCGTTTGGTTTATTTTGTGGGAAATTAAAAAGAAGAMTTTCTTTCAATGACGAATAAATTATCATATGCTTCTGTTATTCAAAAAACCCACTTAGTCTAAGTTTCACAAATGTTGGGAAAATGTTTCCAATATTTTTTCTTCAATGTGTACTCGTACAAGTATTTTCAAGGTTATTACCACATTTTAGTTAAAAATTTCAATGTCAACACATATGTTAAAAGTCTCAAGCTATGAAGAGCAGGATAGCGCAGGAGGAGGGCGTAAGAACTACGAAAAAGAACAACAAAACCACGCCATTTCGCAGCTGGTCAATATTGCCTTGTGATGTCATATTTTATTTAAACGAAAAATGCAATGCATTCAACGTGAGGCGACACAATGTTCTTCCAAAGAGGTGTTGAAATCGAGAAAGGCCATGGGCTACTTGCCTATCTCCTGTGTTTACTTCAATTAGGGTCATTGTACAACACAAAAAACTAAATGGCTGGCATTGGCACGGAAGTCTTACGGTGTATGTATGCATGTGTTAGTTGAAAGTATTGAAAGGACGATGGATTGTTCAAAACTGGCAGTGGAGATCTCAGTTTCAGCGGGTTCGATTTTTTTATGGTGGCTACTGAGCAACTGGCTCACCTTGAGAATGGTCGGATCATGTWCATTTCGATTTCGTATAGTATCAACACCTTACATTTCCGCTACTACTTAGAAACAAAAACAAAGAGCAACCTTAGAAGCGGCCATCATTTGTCGCTTGGCCGCATTCTTGATTAAATAGTCATTAATAATGTAGCAGAAATTACCCACCTACATACTTCCTTTACTTACTATGATTATCCGTAGGAGTATTCACCCTAACTGTTCAATGCCTTTTATTTTATTTAAATTTATTATTTTTAACTTTTTCTTTTRTTTGCTTCTTATTTATTTATTCCCTACAGTGGCAGAGTCGCACCAAAAGCGTCGTGTATTTAATTTATCGTTGGGTTATTGCGTTGTTCTTCACTGCCGTCGTCATAGATTCGATGCTCGAAAAGGAGGAGGGTTCGTCGACAAACTTTTGGCTGTATTTTATTTACCTGACCAACTGGGGTGTAATGCTTTGTATGTTTACAAATCTATTGGGCGCCATTTTGGTCACCACATGGCATTTTCATCCAGAGTATGCGGGTTAGTGGTACCTATACTTACATATTTAAATAAATCCGATGTAAAAAGTGTGATCCTGTCAAAACAACCCACTTTTTAGCTAAGCATCTTTCAAACAATTTTAAAAGTGTTATAATAATGAAATTTAGTGACGGCCGCTGTTAGCAGCAACCGATATTTTTACTATATAGCAGAATATCCTTAATGCAAATCTTTGAGTTATCAGAGTTGACAAGATATCTTCACGAAAATCGGCCCAGATTATTCTATTCTATACATTTTCTTCAGACCGATTAAAATCGAAATASAAATATTTTATATCTATTTCAATTTGAATGTAATAACTTTTTATTTTCTTTCTTACAGATAACCTGTTAAATATGGAGTCGCTAACTAGTCCATTCGTTATCTATTGGGGCATGCATATTATATCTTTAGTCCTTTCAATAGTGATAACCATAATCTATTGGAGTGTGCTCTATGATGGTAAATAATAAAATATTTTATTTCATTCTTCTTCTTTATTGGCGTGGACACCGCTTACGCGATTAAAGAAGAGTTAACCACAGTGCGCCAGTCGTTTCTTCTTTTCGCTATTTGACGYCAATTAGATATTCCAAGCGTAGCCAGGTCCTTCTCCACCTGGTCCTTCCAACGGAGTGGAGATCTTCTTCTTCCTCTGCTTCCACCGGCGAGTACTGCGTCGAATACTTTCAGAGCTGGAGTGTTTTAGCGTAGGCGCTATCGTTCTCTTTCGGAGAYCTTTTCTCCCGAAAACTCGCAACATCGACTCATGAGATGTTGYCATCGTCCAYGCAGAACTAACGGCGCTGTGTTGAGGCCAATGATATCAATATCGTCGGCACACGCCAGCACTTGTACACTGTTATAAAGGATTGTACATTCGCGATTAAGTTCTGCAGCTTGCATTATTTTTTTCAGCAGCAGGTTGAAAACGTCGCACGATAGGGAGTCGCCTTGTCTGAAATCTCCTTTGGTATCGAACGGCTCGGAGACGCTCTTCCCGATCCTGACGGAGCTTTTGGTGGTCTCAACGTCAGTTTACACAGCCGTATTAGTTATGCGGGGATACCAAATTCAGACCGTGCGGCATAGAGGCAGATCCTTTTCGCCATCAATCCATCGGCCCTCTCCGCTTTGTTGTTCTTCAGGTGGGTAATTGCTAATCGAATTTCTTCATCTTCGAGCAATGGAACGTCTGCTCCATCGTTATCGACTGGGGATTCGGGTTCGCCTTCTCCTGCCGTTGTACTTTCACTGCCATTCAGCAGGTTGGAGAAGTGWTCCCTCCATAATTTTAGTATGCTCTGGGCATCGGTCACTAGATCACCTTTAAGGGTTCTACAAGAGTACGCTCCGGTCTTGAAACCTTCTGATAGCCTCCGTATTTTTATATTCTCGTAACAAAGTTGCTAAGGAGAGTATTATAGTTTTGTTCACATAACGGTTGTTTGTAAGCCCCAAAACTAAAAGAGTCAGATATAGGGTTATATATACCAAAGTGATCAGGGTGACGAGTTGAGTTAATATCCGGATGTCTGTCTGTCCGTCTGTCCTTCCGTCCGTCCGTGCAAGCTGTTACTTGAGCAAAAATTGAGATATCATGATGAAACTTAGTGCACGTATTTCTTGGTTCCATAAGAAGGTTAAATTCGAAGACGGGAAAAATCGGCCCACTGCCACGCCCACAAAATGGCGAAAACCGAAAACCTATAAAGTGTCATAACTAAGCCATAAATAAAGATACTAAAGTGGAATTTTGCACAAAAGATCGCATTAGGGAGCGGCATATTTGGACGTAATTTGTTTGGAAAAGAAGGCGTGGCCGCGCCCCCTACTAAGTTTTTTGTACATATCTCGGAAACTACTATAGCTATGCCAACCAAACTGTATAGAGTCGTTTCTTTTAGGCATTTCCATATACAGTTCACAAATGGAAGAAATCGTATAATAACCACGCCAACCTCCCATACAAAGGTTATGTTGAAAATCACTAAAAGCGCGTTAACCGACTAAGAAAAAACGTCAGAAACACTAAATTTTACGGAAGAAATGGCAGAAGGAAGCTGCACCCATCCTTTTTTTTAAATTGAAAATTGCGTGGCGTCGCCCACTT
>NW_017535330.1:243260-248419 GCF_001853355.1 Bactrocera latifrons
GTGGAAAAATTGTCGTGATCGGACTATAACTTTTCAATACAATTAAAATAAATGAAAATACAATTCAATACTCAAACAATACAAATTGATCTAATCTAATTAAWTTTACAGSAAAACAAAAAAATATGTAAATGACGGATAATGAAATCTCGATTATCATTTTATCATGCGGGACTATAAAMTGTTYGGTGACAGCAACAGAACTTAGCCCTTCCKTACTTGTTTCTTAGAATTTTTGAGTATTACYCCTCGCATTACTCCCGGCCTCTCAAAACTTTCCAAAATTATTTCARTWCYTTCTATTACTGCCAAAGCAAGTCTATAACTTGCCTATAAGTTTAGTGTAAGACAGGATTTTGTGATATTTACATTGTATCAAACCATCTCTCATGTAGAAATAGTATCAGTTGTGAAGTATAGGACTTTTATTCATTAGTTTCACTAAATTCAGTCAACAGCCTCGTGAGATCCCCGTAACACAAGCGCAATTGTATACTGCATATGATAGCAKATTACAGCTGAACCGTTTCATGTTTGACTAGGCATGATCACGGCAGTACTAGTTTAAGAATCTTTCCTTTCATTGTTGAGTTCACACTTGGCTTAAACTATCCATTGTCCAACGCSGACTTTACCGATCTAAGATGTATCCAAAAATAAAACTTAAAAACTATAAACTCGCTGATCCYAACAATTTGTTTAATTCTTTCGTGTCTGCGTTTCCAGCTACTGAGAGCTCATTAAACGCCACGAACGTGCTGACACATGCCTGCAATTCCATTTTTATGTTCATCGATTTGCTGATTGTGGCGCATCCGTTGCGACTACTGCATATGTTTTTGCCAGCGGTATTTGGTATCATATTTGCAATATTCTCCGTCATATACCAGACATGTGGCGGCAAGAACAGGTATTGATAATTCAATTTGTCATTTTCACAAACACATTTTATTGAATTCTTTCATTTGCTTATAGAAGGGGCAAACCGTACATTTACCACGTGATTGATTGGCGTGAACCGTTAAATGCCACACTTGTGGTTCTTGGCGTGCTCCTGCTTACCTGCTGCATCTACTTGATACTCTTCACCATCTACAAGCTGCGCACTCTGCTCTATAGACGCATAAATAATGCCTCATACTACTTCCCAACAACAACGCCGCATACTGGCGGTACCGAGAAGTCCGCAAATGGCACTTTGCCGAAAACAGTTAAAGGCACGGGCATCCAGCATTCGCCKTCCGGTATTTCTATGGTGTTCGGTAACTTCAACACGCCCACTGGCTATCATAACGAAGCGTTCACGAGTAGCACCGAAAAGTTGGAGCGGTATTAAGCAATTATTGCGGGGAGTTTACAGGGAAACAATGTGTAATTCAAATCAAAATTGTAGGAGTGATGAATATTATTTGTATATATGTATATGTAGTAGTTTGCATGCGTGCTTAAAGTATATTGATTAACACCTCATATTTCGTAACTAATGTACAAAATAAGTTTAAAAAACATTTATTTTTTCATTTTAATCTGTATTTAGTAATTTAATATTTTAGCGTAATGCAAGCAAATTGTTCTAGTGAGTTTTTCAGCATTTCTAAGAATAGATGTAGCAKTAGTTAAGAAATATCGAACTGGTTGTGCGTATACCTTTAAAAAAGATCAAATACAAAAGATTCAATATATAGAAACTAAGTCTTTAAATTTTCGCAATTATTGGATATTTACCATAAATATTTGCTATTATCTATTTATATTTTAATAAATTATATATACAGGTTAGGTGAATATAGTCATATCCGAAATTAGATCGCMGCTGATTGTATAACAAGAAAGACATTATGCACCAGTGGTTCTCATCGTTGAAGAACAGGAAAAGTGATCGATACTGTAACTGCTCCAAAATCAGCAGAAATGCCTCTTACTACCTATATACTTATTTATTCTGATTTTTTCTCAAAATATCCAACAAAATGTTTCTCTTAACATTTGATAAATGAAAACAGTATTTGTACTACTCTATTTGAGTAAATAAGTTATACAAAAAAAACATTTTTGGGATATAATGATCCTAATGAAGGCTTACGGGCAAAAATAATACTTTCTTCTTTCCAATGCGTAATAATCAAAAAACATTCTTACTAACATTATTATCTTTTTGTRATTCAATAATATTTGAAATTTGGGGTGGTAAAAAGACGGGATGGTCAAAGTGTGTGAATGGGCAACGAGCGTGGAATTACCAGTTATTCATTAGCGCAAGCCCAGAAAAGTAGTGATATTGTCACAGTTATCGCAATAACTTGAGATATTGGGATTTTGTACAAGTTTCAATTTTGTCAGTCTGTTTTATATGACAATTGGTTCGAAATTTTTGAACAAAATTTGAGATTAAATGTTTTTGTTTTTTTTTTGCTTGCTAATGATGAAAATGTGACCTTTGTTCATGTCTTCCTCGAGTTCATTTAAACTAGCTTCATATAACGGGTAATCCAAGTAGAGGTACTTTTTAATAGCCTCTTTTTGGCAGACCTCGCATATGTCGTGCCAAGCTCACATGTCATTTTTGTTCTGTATTTTATCATAGAAAGACTTACGCCTCAACAAAGTTTACAAATTGTTGAACTCTATGACAACAATTCAAGTTCTGTAAGAAAATAACGCGTGTTTCGTTCAATTTATGGCCAACATAATCGGCCTGTCATTTGAGACCCTACATGCGTTATTGGATAATATTAGACTGAATAGATTTGAGCGGGTGTAATGACACTTCGTGGGTTACACGCAGATTTTCAGTGCTCTAGAAGCGAAAATTTTGCTTATTTACGTACCCGCTAAGATGRAAATGGGCCTCATCACCCAWGATTATTTTTGATGAAAAATCATCTTCCKCTTGGTGGTGATTAAGGATGGCTTGARCGTATGTTAGACGCGATTGGTGGTCAGCTAACAAYTGATGCACCGTCTGGACTTTGTACGGAAACAACTTCAAATACCATGTATTCATGTACCAAAACTTGCTGTAAACACCATTGACTGATACCCRTTTGCATGGCACGTCGTCTGGTCGATGTAGACGGCGCTTCCATGACATCCTYGGCAACAGCAGCAATATTCTCTGCAGAACGGCTACTCTGGAGCCTGCCACGCCTGGCAGCATCTCGTGTAGTGGTCAAACGTCGAGGCGAGCGGCCAAACGTCGCAATGTTTCACTAGTTGACGTCGGACTTCCAGGAATCTGTGACGAAATTATGCCCAACGCACCGACCGATTATTGGTCAAATAAATAGTCAAGAATAACCCGTGTTCTGGAGCAGTGTAGCGTACCATTGTTTATTTACGTGTATATCGCATGTGTTTACTACACAAATGCCAAAACAGAACTGACATTAGAGGTCAGTGCAAAATTTATAGCATCTTCTGATAGGAGGATTACTTTTGCGTCACCCTGAATATGAGTACGTGTACTTTCTTCAGCTTCACATCGTTTACAGACTTTATTTCAATTAAACTGTGAAACAGCGGTAAGTTTGGTAAGTTTTGAACAGTTGAAGTRAAATGCTTACATGCATGTATGTGTGTCAACATCTGTTGACCCTGCACCTGTACTGAATCCTGCACAGCGATAACGAATGCGTCGTGCTATTTTAGCGCCGGGCATGTGTTGTGCTAATGGCAAAGTGAGTTTGCCAGCATTAAAAACTCCACTCGAATGTCGAAGCCTTTTTTGAGCCATATTTAACAATACAATTCGACATTTCAACGGACATCTTTTGGTGCTACAAAAATTATTATACTCTTAAAACCTGTTGCTGTTGGCAGTGAAAAAGTTGTTGCCAAATGTGAAATTTGATGTGATATGATCTTAACTGCTAAATCAAGAGGATGATTCCAACTGATACGTCATTTCAATTTAAACGATTACAATTAAGTTTTAAAATAGCTAGTAATTAGTAAACTATTTTTATGTTTATTCACTTTATGTGTAGCGAAGCACGTACCGGGCCATTAGTATCTTATTTTGATTAGTTATCGGCTTGTTAGCAAGAAGATTAATTTTTTCAGTTATGATTATGGTTTATCGCAACTTTTTTGAGCATAAAAATATCATGTGATCCTCTCTCTCGGTCTCTTTACAGAAAATATATGTTCCCATAAAAAGATAGCGAGGAGATATTCAGACATATAGTTTACCAAATGTTCACTGAAAAATATATAGTTTACAAAATGTTTGAAAATCCACCTCTGCGTTTCCTAAGTAATTTGTATGCTTTGAGGAACAATGAAGTCGCCGAATTATCAGAAACGGTTTATTTTACTAGCTGAAGTGAATGAAGTTTACCAGCGGAAGTGTGAACCGTCTACATGAAAGTTATTTTCTCAAAATGAATTCAGTGATTTACAAAGTGATCAAGTTAGGAAAGATAAAGCAATTTGTCAAAGTGTTCAACGAGCATGGATATCATTTCATTTACATTACTAAAAAATTTCTGAATATTTCTTGAAATTCYGATAAWCTTTCAGACACTACAGCCTTGACTTGACTGACTTGAATCTAGCACCYCTGGWGGTGCCATCTAAATGTCGACTAGTGCGTTAAAAAATGTTATTTTTTTTCGATTTTCCAATGAGATTCATGACATTTCATGGAAGWTTGGAAGTGAAGTTATTGCGTTTAATTCGTACAATCGAGCATTCTGCCCCCTTGTATATGAAAGGAGCATCACAATTAGTCGAGTTCCATTCCACAGTTTCGGCRCATGAAGATTGTGAAATATAATAACGATAGCTCCAACTTTGAGACAATTCAGAAAGTCCACTGGATAAATCATCTTCATTGTCAAGACGGTCGATCGATTTTACGAGCACAAGTGTCTCCCGGAATTTGACTTTGAACCTTCCAACTTAAGTCAACAACATCGGTATTTTTGGCAGCTAACATTGCGCTTGCACTTAAGGAATAGTAGTTACGATAATTTGGCTAATGTCCGAACGTTCGTGATGAGTTCAGATTTCATGAATTGATAAACGGCGGATGGAATTGATATCAAACCACTGGGAGTATCAACCAAAATTTGCCATTTTTTAATTCTTATCGAATACAATGCAAAATGTCTTCGGCAATGTCATTTTTGTTCGTATACCATAATTGACGCGGATTT
>NW_017535330.1:249237-261057 GCF_001853355.1 Bactrocera latifrons
CTTCGTAACAAATTTCAATCTGTAATTGATCACTTTATGTGAAACACACATAAAGTTTTCACTGACTAAATTTCAAAATAGCTTTTCTTTAAATACCCGGAATAAAAAAACAAGCGACCGAAATTGAACGATTCAAATAACTTACAAATCAAAATATTGAAAAACAAACAAAAATTAAAAACAAATTGTATAGAATTTTGGAATTGTCCAATTTTCCGAATTTTCCTCATTAAAAGCATAAGGTATTTTTATTTCCAAACCTTCCTCGATTCACAACAAAGAACAACCTCTGCAAATTTCATCAAGATTGGTGCAGCCGTTATCTTAGCGTTACTAAGAAACAAATATACATTCGTTTGTATGGGCAAACGAAAGGGGCTGTTTTTAGGGGTTTTCCGGCAATTATTTGAAATTTTCTTGTCGTAAAAACCATTCTTGAATCTCAACGAATATTTAGAAAAAAGCATTGGACAAATTGGTCCAAGCGTTGTTAAGTTATGCGCTTAGCAACACATTTTGCGATTCATTTTTATATATAAGATACATACTTACATATAAGTACTATTTGAACATATACCCCCGACCGTCATATTCGCCATAAGGTTTTTTGGAAAAAAGAAAATCATATGGTATATACTTCTACATATGTATATAATATTAGGTTGTCAAATACCTCCCTTWCGCTTTTKYMGTTCGATAATCTGTTTCCATCTAAACGACAACTTCATAATAGCCCCCTCGTAGKAGTCCCCTRCTTATTTGCGAGGAACTCGGACAGTYACTTCTCACAAGCCTYTYTTGAGTTCAACTTTACACCAACAAGGRCATTCGCCATGGAACAGGTGGTAACCACTTGGCGCTATGTCCGGGCTATATGGTGAATGCGATAAAACCTTCAATCCGAGCTCCCGTAGCTTTCGACGAGTCATCAATGAAGTGTGTGGTCTRGCGWKGTCCTGGKGGAACACAACACYCTTCCTGTTGGCCAATTCTAGACGCTTCTSGTCGATCCSCTACTTCAAGTGGTCCAGTTATTCGCWGTAGATGGTAGAATTAAGCGYCTGGCCRTATGGGAGCATTTCATAGTAGATGATTCCCTTCCAATCCCACCAAACACACAGMAAAATCTTCCTGWCCGTCRGTCYCGGCTTGGCCACTGTYTGGGACGATTCMCCCCMACKMCCGTTTTCGCTTGATATTGTCGTATGTGATCCATTTTTCGTCGCGTTCCGTTTCAGCAGCATATCGCAGGTTGATTCGGTCCAGAAGGGTTTTTGCGTCAAATCATGCGGCACTCAAACATCACACTTTTTTTGTAAATCCAGTCCATCTTCTGGGCGATGTCACGAGATGCCACATTCCGGTTTAACTCGATGTTTTCCATGATTTGATCAGTATTCGTACTCACAGGACTTCCAATTTTGACACCGGCTCCCATAAAACTCGTTTACGCCATCTCGGTGGTAAAATTTAATGTCTATGGCGTATTTATTTATTAATTTATCGAACTTTTAGTAGTTTTTAACCATACCATTATATAAGCAGTGAGCGGGGTTATTCTCCGATTTAATCATTCATCACACTGTCGATACAGGTTCTGCTAAGATTTGTACTCAACAAATCTGGTTGTTGTAGCTTTGGTGGTTTAGGAGATATTTACATTACACTTGTAGGGACCTCCTACCACACCCACTTTTTCAAAATAATTTGCCCGCAGGTGCCCCTTACTACTACAATCCTCTGTACTAAATTAGAGTTTTATATCTTAATTGAGTGCTTAGTTTSAATACTTTATATGTTTTCGKTTAATGGCGTTTTGTGKKCGTGATAATGATCCAATTACGCCCATCTACGAACTCRTAATTTTTTTTTGTAAAAAGGAACCCACATACATTAAGATATTTCAATATTTACTCTGGAATCTGGAAAATTYGCTTTTTCGGCCTTCTAACTGTACATATATGAATAACCTCTTAAACTGCGCACGAAAATCGAGTTGAAGAATTTTTATCCTAGATTGGTACACATTTTTTACGTTCGCGTGAAGTTTGATCTCAATATTTCAATTTTTGTACGTTTAAAAACTTTTTATTCACGACTCGGAATGTTTATCGCTCGATTTTTCCTTAGAAAGAAAAAACTTGATATACAAACGATTATTGTCAAGGCAGCTGTGCGCCTTACATTCCTCAAATCTAAAACGCRGGTTTATGAAAATGACGTCAGTATGTGCTCCAAAATGAACCTAAACCGCAAAAATCCAAAAGTCGCTGAAGGCACTAAATGCCAACTCAGCTGAAGCTTGTAACAAGTCTATGTCATATTGAATTCAAATTTGCRTGCTTGGCTCAGGAACCGACATATGTTGAAGATGGTGATACATTTTTGTCCACTTTTAGGTGACCCTCTCGACCGATTTGAATCAAATTTCCTTTCGAGTTTAAATCAAAAGGCAACCAATATAACGGGATAAAACTTCGCACGGGTAATGTACAGACCGTAGAGCAACTCGTTGATCCGCACTAGTTATGTAATGAAGTACAATAGAGCGAGATCATTCAATAGTTAATATCCTTAATTGACTGGTGACACGACTTCAAAAAACTCAAGAATACATTTCTTTCACACTAAWGATTGAACATTTGAGCTTTACTCTCTTTATTGATATATTTTATAAAAAATTAATTTTTGCTTCGTTCAATCTACGATTACGTATACGCTAAAGTATTGAATAAACTGAACTTGAATATCGATTTCAAAACTTTAATTTTAGGATTATCGCAAAAAGTGGTCTCTAAATAAAGATTAGTTTCAGTACTCTGTTGTCTTTTTGTAACGTACGAGGTCTTTATTACAAGCCATATGAAAACATTATTATTAATAATAATTTTTTCAGGAGTTATCCGAATTACTGGGACGCAGTTTGCTTTCAATAGGAAATGCTTCAATAGTTTACATAAATGAATTTAATATACATACCTCCGTATGAATTCATGATTTGAAAACCAACTTTCAAATAATGTTGTCTAAATATTCATGTCTCCTAACTGGTATAAATCGTGGTGTTATACAAGGTGCGTTCCAAAATAAACAGGACTTAAAAAAACAAAGAACGAATGGTTTTTTCGGCAAAATCAATTAATTTTATTCAAAATAGTCTCCTTCTGCAATACAGSTTTTGGCATGGTACAAAAGTATGTCGAACGAGTGTTTTTGCTCGACAGAATGCATTTTTCGGAAAGAAACAAGTCGCGCGGTGCCATATCAGAAGAATACGGGGAGTTTTTAATAGTTAAAATGTGATTTTTGGTCAAATAATGTTGGATTCTCAGCAATTTTTGGTCGTCAATAAATTTGTGCGCAACAAACCGTGCACACACATTTCGTTAGCAAAAATGTTCGTTTAAAATGCGTTAATGTTTTGGAGATGTTCAATTCCATTTCCATGAATTTCATTGATGATTTCGGCTGATTTTTGGTGACTTCAAGCACAGTTTCGATGGAATTTCCAGTGATCACGCATTTCAAGTGGCCCACATGTTGATYGTCGCTGTGAAAACTTTGAAATCACTCGTGAACTCTGCTACGGGATAGGCAATCATCGCAATAAACTTGCTTCATCAATTTAAACGTTTCGGTAAAAGTTTTACCAATTTTAAAACAAAATTTAAGGWTGGCTCTTTGTTTGAAGCTCATTTTCGTACCGATAACACAAACATACTGGTACTTAAAACGCAATAACTTCACTTTCAATCAATGAAATGTCATGAAATAGCTGGCGCCACCAGGGGAAGCTAGATTACTGTTTACTTTGGAACGTATCTTGTAGAAGGGCATGCTAAAAACTCAGCTATGTAAACTAAGATCTATTTACGTCCCGAAAAAAGATTATTTTCACATACTTTATGTCAAATATAAGTACACATCTTTTATTTCTAATAAAACAGAGTTTATCGGTATACTGCTGATTTGAAGTACCTCTATAACAACAAATTCTAACCCACATGATCTAGATGACGAGAACATTTGTTGATATGGAACAGTCACCAAAGAGCGTCCATATAAGGTGAAGTTTTCTTTCGCTTAAATGACTTAATGAGACTATTGYGGGACTTAAATGAAACTATTGAAGTGGAGAACTTAAAAGTCTGTACCCGGTGTATTCAGAAAATAATGAGAATTTGAAAATTCCAAACGTTTGGATAGACCAATTGTTAATTTTTGTTTATTTTAACGATACATATGCCAGCTGATTCAATGCTTGCTTTATCTGTAGCAGCCGTTGGGGTTAGAGTTTTATGAAATTTGAATTATTATTATGAAATTCCAGTTATTTTCTGAACGCACTTCGTGTAAAGTAACTTGAATCATGTGGTAAATCTGGTAATTTCGCAACGATTGTGAAGGTTTGCTAAAACCGCAATATTAATTATCCACTTTAAATATCGGGGCTCTTATCTGAGTTATCTGATCAGATCAGTAGCTCTTTTGTAGATTATATCTTTGGATACATTCAATGATAGAGCAGTGTTAGTTAAAGTCAAAGCAGGAAGTACTACACTTCAATTTGCATTTAGAACAAATACTTACTTGCGAAATGTAGATTTAAAATCGGCCACTATAAACTTGATTAAAATCGTTAAGTTTGCTAAGAGGGAGCATTTACATCAGCGCATACCCTTTCAGAAGTCGTTTATCATACTGACTGCAAATACAATTTCACCATCGAAGAAAACTCAAACAATTTTGAACATATCGTTTGGTATGTGTACACGTATGTATGRTATATGCAGTTTGTGGGCTCGAGAAAATTCTGCCGACCGGCTGTAATGAACGCTAACTTCCCAGGGGCATACATAAATGATAGTTATTGGAGGTTTAAACGTTTTATTATGAAGCTAGTTGATTTATAAGTACATTGTAAAAGCGGGGCATATGGCTTACATATACCAAATACTCATACCTTTATAGGTACATACGCACCTGAACCATTGGTTTTATACATGAAGCTTCGGTAGTCTTCTACAATTTGTGGTTGGATGTTATTTGAAAATTCCCACAAGTACCTACTGAATTGTTAATTATATTGATTTTAAAGTTCTTTGTGTAACTTTGTTCAAACGAATTCATGTGCTTATGTTTGTGAGTACACAGATCGGTATCATCACCAGTCTCATGACATTTATTTATCACCACTAAATACTCTGCCACGCGACAAACCAGACATACATACATATTCTAGTAGACCGAAGTGACTGACATGCACTGAGATACCTTTTAATTATATCGTTAGCATTCCTAAGTGCAGCTCTTGATGACTAATTACGTTAATTACGATTAGCTGTAAGAATTATTGTTACGATTAACCGCAATATTCACATTATCTGTTTAATATATTGTAGTTCTCATTGTTATGTAGAAGTAGAGAGATAAAAGTATTTTGTATTTGATTTTGAGAGCTGTTCATGAGATGAGAAATCATAATAGTTGTAACTCAAGCACTGAAGTTCGAAATTAAATTATCAGGATGACAGGAAAAGTTGAAATCCGGGTGACTCTCAGTCCGTCCGTCCGTTCGTGCAAGCTGTAACTTGAGTTAAATTAAGATATCTTGATGARACTTGGTATGCCAGTTCCTTAGTTCCAAACAAAGTACGAGTTTTTAGATGCGCGWAATCGGACCTGTACCAAGCCAACAAAAAGCCATTCACCGATAAAGTGCCATAACAAAGCACTAAATTAAGATGTGGCGGTAGCAAAGGGCACCTGTGGGTTAAAAAAAGTAGGCGTGGCTCGCTCTCTAATAAGATTTATGTATATTATATATCGCCTAAAACACTAAAACTACATACAACAAACAAATTTGATGGATGGTTTGAAAATGTAACAAGTCAGAAGACAACCCCGCTCCCTCCCCATACAATGACACTGTTCAAAACTAATAACACCGCAATAAATCAGTTACTAAATACATCAGAGACATTAAATTTTACCTCCGAAATTGTATGAGAGGGCTTTATGAATGCCGGTGTAAAAATCGGACGACATATAGACATATCCTATAATAAAATTCAACTTACAAGGTGTGTTCCAAAGTAAATTGGACTTAAAAAAAACAGAACAAATGGTCAATCAATTTATTTTATTCAAAATAGTCTCCTTCTGCTTCAATACAGCTTTACACGGCCCAAACGCCTGTCGAACGACGGGCCGCCAGTATGCCGGTTTAAGCCTTTTGAATGATCTCTACGTCTGCATAACGCTTTCCTTTCATGGGCAAATGTATTTTTTCGCAAAAGAAGAAGTCGCACGATGTCGATTTTTGGTCGTCAGTATATCAGTCAGTAAGCCAAAATGTTCGGCAAAAAGGCGATAAATCGATGTTTTGGAAATGTTCAATTCCATTTCCATGAATTTCAATGCTGATTTCGGCTAATTTTTGATGAATTCACTCACAGTTTCGATGGAATTTGCGGTGATCACTGATTTTGATTGGCCCACATGTTGATCGTCATTTATGTCCTCATGACCACTTTGAAAAGGTTGAAACCACTCGTGCACTCTGCTACGGAATATGCAATTATCGCTATAAACTTGCTTCATTAATTGAAACGTTTCGATAAAAGTTTTACCAATCTTCATATACATACATATGTTAATTAGGGTGATTCAAAAAAAAAAAAATGTTTTTTACAAAAAAAATGGTTTTTTTTTTTCGTTTGGTACTCTGAAAATGGGTTCATATAACACACATMTCAGAAAGCCTCTCCAAACCCCTATAAGTTTCATCATTCATAATAATTTAGTTCATTGAGTTATAAAATTCAAAAGAAATAAAAAAAATCCCAAAAATAATGAAACTTTAACTGTTAATATCTTTTAAACGGTTGGGTTTACGAAAAAATCGTGCAAACCTTTTTTGTAGAGCATTAAGTTTCCTACAAAATCTAAGGAACAAGATATTTTTTCAAGTAGTTGGGAGCAGGATATAAAGATTTCTATATGATAACAAGAAAAAATAGAAAATTGTAAGTAGGAGGACCTTCCGTTACAATTAAGGACTATTCTTGGAGAGGGTTCCTTCGAGGTGTCCAGGAACCCATTTTTCAGAGTGCCAAAGGAAAAAAAAAATTTTTTTTTTAATCACCCTAATGTACATACATACATTTGTAAAAATGAATAGCAAAATGTGTTGCTAAGCGCATAACTCAACAATGCCGAGACTAATTTGCCCAATTCTTTTTTCTAAATGATCGTTGAGGTCCAAGGATGGTTTTTACGTCAAGAAAAAAATCGAATAATTGCCGGAAAACCCCTAAAAACAGCCCCTTTCGTTTGCCCATACAAACGAATGTATATTTGTTTATTAGTAATGCTAAGAGAACGGCTGCACCAATCTTGATGAAATTTGCAGAGGTTGTTCGTTGTGAATCGAGGAAGGTTTGGAAATAAAAATACCTTATGCTTTTCATGAGGAAAAGTCGGAAAATTGGACAATTCCAAAAATTCCATACAATTTGTTTTTAATTTTTGTTTGTTTTTCAATATTTTCATTTGTAAATTATTTGAATCGTTCAATTTCGGTCGCTTGTTTCTTTATTCCGGGTATTTAAAGAAAAACTATTTTGAAATTTAGTCAGTGAAAACTTTATGTGTGTTTCACATAAAGTGATCAATTACAGATTGAAATTTATTACGAAGTCACGAGGAGGTCGCGCTAATATCGGTCGGCGTTCTTTTTGCCATCAACGTATGGCACACCTAGATACATGCACCAGGATGCGATGACATACGTTGGGAATTGTGGATCGCGGTCAATCAGCAAGCGATCGTCACGATGTCACAGCATGACTATTCAAACAACAGCTACGATGTTTGATGGACTTTATTTTGAAGCAACGTATATATGGTGCTGTCAGATGCTAGTCATACTCTGTTGAGTGGCAAAAGAGAGGTTTGTCGCTCTCACACATTCTTCTTTGAATGGTGGATGAAGGTTACACCAGATCAAATTGATGAACTCATTTCTGCGGAAGTTAACGATGCAGTGAAAGATCCAGTATTATACGAAGTGGTGAAAACCAATATGGTTCATGRACCTTGGGGACACCACAATCCCWYTTCGGKTTGTATGTCTGAYAATATATGCAYGAARCACTATCCAAGCTCTATTCGGAAATACCTTGATATTATACATGGAAAGCAAGGTCAACCAGTAGATGTTCTCTACTAATGCATTAGGACGAGTTTATACAATTCGCCCGAAAGCAATTCCAGTGGAATTATTTATACCTTCAGTTGCTATTGATTAATTAAAGCCTGTCTCTTATACACATCTAGATGTGTATAAGAGACAGCAATTATGGTATACGAACAAAAATGACATTGCCGAAGACATTTTGCATTGTATTCGATAAGAATTAAAAATTGGCAAATTTTGGTTGATACTCCCAGTGGTTTGATATCAATTCCATCCGCCGTTTATCAATTCACGAAAGATGAACTCATCACGAACGTTCGGACATTGGCCAAATTATCGTAACTACTATTCCTTAAATGCAAGCGCAAGGTTAGCTGCCAAAAATACCGATGTTGTTGACTTAAGTTGGAAGGTTCAAAGTCAAATTTCGGGAGACACTTGCGCTCATACAAATCGATCGACCGTCTTGACAATGAAGACGGCGCCGTGATTTATCCAGTGGACTTTCTGAATTCTTGGAGAGGCTTGGTATGCCACCGCATCATTTGCGTCTCAAAGTTAGAGCTATTGTTACTATGTTTCAGAATCTTCGCGCGCCGAAACTTTGGAATGGAGCCCGACTAATTATGACGCACCTTTCGAATACAAGGGGGCAGAATGCTTGATTCTACGAATTCCTTTTAGTTCCAACGATTTCTCATTTCAGTTCATACGTATTCCGTTTCCAGTRAACAATTCATTTGAGATGACAATTAACAGGACACAAGGATAGTCTCTTAGTGTGTGGCATACATTTGGAAATGATATTTTTTTCACACGGCCACATATACGTGGCGTGTTCATGAGTTGGAAAACCGTCTTTTCTGTGCASCAGAACAGAAACCAAAAAATGTTGTTTATCMTGCTGTGTTACWTTGAAAAAAAGTCAAATGATAAATTCCACTTTCTTTTCATTTCAAAACACATAATTCACGCAGGACAGCGGCTGCGGGGTCAGCTAGTGTTTACATAAAATTGCTTGAATTGCGATCCTCTGGCAGACGTTTTACTTCTTAAATATTTTCCTGGCTTTGATTACYKCAAGTTGCAAGAGTAATAAATGTTTRGTTGCACCAGAACTTAGCRTGTAATGTAAACCGCGTATGGTTTGATGAAAAGTATACCGTTATCAAAATATATAAATTTTTATCTTTTTAACGATTTTCCAAACATTTGCAGTTTTGTTCTTATTTATTTTTCTATATCTGTGAGAGCACACTTGCCTTATTCTCTCTCTCTACTCTTGCTAGTGTTTTAACAACTTATGCAACACGAAGAAAAGAACTCAAGGACCATATTCGGGTTATTCCGGCTGTTCGGGTGTTTATCTTTACAAGTTCGTTAAATTATGTATCGTTTGTCGCATGTGCTCAAATGCCAGTGCATTCTGATGTTTTGACACTGGAATACATACACAAACACCAACGAATATCAGATATATAGATGTTAGTAAAAGTAGCGGGTGACCACGTCCACTCAAGGACGCAACAATTGTGTGCTCCCCCAACCCCTTCAAGAGCGCCAAATTTGAAAATGGAAAGCCGAAGTATGTTCCCATCTATTGACAGCACAAATGCTGATATATATGAGACCGTGCCTTTGTGTGTGATAACTGGAAAATAAAACTGTCAATTATTTCCAGTTTGAACACTTTGCTGGTATGCGTCACACAGAAACGGTCACATATGAGCACTTTCAATGGTATTTGTGCACGCACTGATTGTCGGTGAGTGTCAATGTCGTCCAATGTCCTGTCAATGGCTTTTATAGCGACATTTATGCGGTATGAGGCCAATTACATTTTTTTTCACATACTAACATATGGTCTATATGCATACATATGTATTCGTTTATTTACAGCTGGACAGGTCACACGCGACAAATACATAAACATATGCACATTCAAACAGACTGATTTGACTAAACTTTAAATTAGCGATTGAGTTTAGTGGCAAATTTCTCGGAAGAAAGGCTCTTATTGGAACTRATTAATAATTTTTCGAATTTTTTTTATCCGATTGAAGAATAATGGATGCGCAAATGTTTGCCTTACTTATGGATTTATTCATCGACAAAATCTATATAGAGTGTTTTATTAGCGAATGCGATAGTTGGGGGCTTAATTGCCTCTATTGAAAAAACTAGACGACACCAATCGCGCGCAAAAAATTTTATTTGTAAAAATTCGTGAATGATATGACTTAGACATTACGTTGAGGCGATAATGATATTAACTAGGTAGGTGGGCAGATAAGTTAAGATTTTTAAAGTCTTACTATCAAAACCATTTAGTGACCTCAATGAAACTACCGTTATGGTTTTTGTGGACAGACATTCAAGGTTTGGTACCTAATAAATTCCAAGTCTTCAATGTCGGATTTAAAGGCGTTCCCATTTTTAGTGCATGCTATCCAAATGAGCAARGATCCATTATACTATATAGGCTGCAAGTATGTACGTACACTCGTGGCCACGCAAGCCTTACCAATCAAATTTTTCAAGTATTGTGCATATCAGACTAAACTTAATAGCGGTACTTTTTGCGGTATAGAAATTTCTTATTTAGAAATAAGTTAATGACATGTTATTAATCAAAAATATTAAAAATTAAAAACAAAACACATTTTGCTATAGATAAATCAATTGATAATAATAGTGAGCTTTACAAAATGAGCTCGATATGTGACACGCGAGGAAAAAGTTATTAGTTATTTTATATTTTTTTAATTTCATTTCATTTATACTACAATTGAAATTAATATTTTATTTTATTTTAATTTTTTAAATTGAAATACAAAGTAGTTGGTGTATCACTTTAATAACAATAAAATCGGCCGTTCTTGTATAAGCACAGAAAAGCTAATTTGTGTTTTACTATTTAAACGTAATTAATTAAAAACTATAATTATAATTAGATAATATAATTTAGTTTACTTGTGCTTACTAAAAAAAATAAATAAAATTGAGGAAAATCTCGAAAGAACGAAAAAGTCCAAAAAAAATGTAAGAAATTGTAATGGTAAGGTTTGCGTGGCAACGAGTGTAAATACTTTTTTTCATACCTATTTAACAAGTCCTTAGTTATATATTCTCATATTTTCTGAGCTATTTGTTTAAATTGATCGTTCTAAGCATTTTCCTGGGACCGGAAATCCATAATATTGACAAGTGAGGTTGCCGGACAGTGAGTTTAGGCCGTCCTACATTTTACAACGCTGAACTTAATGTTGGGCGACGATAAGGCCAGAAAAGCTGCCGTCTCTCTACTAAACCTCTTCTTCATTCACTTCAAGAGGGTATCATTCAACCTTGAAAGTATATTCCGGTTTCTGCGTCAGACGAATGGCTTTTCCACCCATATGGCAAACTATACGTGTTTGTGGATATGGCGGTGTTTTGCTCACGCATTATATGTTTTATCTATATGGACAGCTTACAGAGTAACCTGTCATTAGGGCATGCCCCCGTCCTTAGCTTTACAATATATCAGTGGACTAAATAACAAATCAATTACCAGTTGTGAGTACATACACCGACCTAAGTACACTTGTGCTCACATAATTAAGCCACTGCATAGCAAA
>NW_017535330.1:263872-266240 GCF_001853355.1 Bactrocera latifrons
GTAAAATATTTTGGCAATCATTCAACGAAACAATTCATCAAAGTAAAGCCCGTAAGATTCGGATTTAAAAATTGGATGCTCATAAGTAGCTGTGGGTACTTGTACTAATTTGATACTTAATGTTGTGCTAAAAATGTTGATAGTGGTACAAGACATCTTCCCCTTGGATCTCGAGTTGTGTTCGATCTAATAAAAACCATAAATAACCCAAGCAATCATATTATATATTTTGACTATTTTTTCACAAGTCATGAACTTCTACGTATGTTGCGTGAAAAAAACTTCAAAGCCGCAGGAACAACAAGGGAAAATAGAACTAAAAAATGTCCTTTGAATTCAAAAAAATATTTCCAAAAACAAACAAGAGGATATTTCGAGATCAAATACGACCACAATAACAAAATATTGTTTGTCAAGTGGAATGACAATAATGTCATAACTTTGGGAACTAATTTTGATACGATTGAACCGTTGAAATACGTAAAGCGTTGGTCAAAACTGGAACAAAAAAGATAAGTATACCTCAGCCAAATTTACTTTCAAATTACAACTACGGTATGGGCGGTGTTTATCTACATGATCAAGCCGTAAATGTATACAAAATTGGGATTCGAGGCAAAAATGGTGGTGGCCGCTGTTTACTTCGATGATGTGCTCCACAATAGTAAACGCCTGGAAGCTGTACAAAGACGTGAATTAGTACCAAAGATTTGCTTGAGTTTCAACGTGACATTACGCGATACTACCTACGACACTACACATTGAAAAGATATTCTAAGCGCGTTGGCTCCAAGTGTTTCTACAGCTGGAGGAGCACATTTTCCAAAGAGAATCCTCAAGCCTCTTAGATGAAGAGTCTGCCATAAACGAATTAGGTGGATTTGCGAGCTATGTGGTACTGCTTTGTGTGTGGACTGTTTTCAAATAGCCCACTCATAAATATTTTATACACTTTTGACCATTGTACTCGTGTGGGGACAGCAAAATTTTCGTATATGTAAGAAAAAAAATGTTTTTTGTTCATCTCTGCGATGGTATAAATCAATAAAAAAACTGAAAATTTTAAATAAACTTATTTTTTGACTCCTTGGTTGTAAATGTTTTTTGTTCATCTCTGCGATGGTATAAATCCAATAAAAAACTGAAAATTTTAAATAAACTTATTTTTTGACTCCTTGGTTGTAAATGGGTTAACCCATTGAACATTGGGGGTCAACAAATTTTCTATTTTATATGTCTATTTTATAAAAGTACTCATAAAATTTCTATTAATTCCGAAGTGACGAAGCAAGCATGTTATTTGTTAAAATCTGGGTTCTACTTTAAAGTTCTCTGATGAATATTGCGTAAAAATTTATGTTACATTTTAACAGGTTTTATAGTTTTATGGAAAGAGTTTYGTTAGCCAAAAACATTAGGAATTTCATTATTGCCTGCCGGTGGAGAAAACATTCTAGATGTTGATTAAAAACTGAAATTGACCCCGGGTGAAATAGCAGYTTACTAGCATTGTGAAAAGTAGTATATAATAAATAAGTTATAATAACAAAGAAAATTATTAAGTAATAGCCTAATATTTATTTTATTTTGATGAGGTATGAAGCTAAAAAGGTAGCATAACGGAATAATGGAGTGTTGGATTATAATTTTTTACAAATATGGGCGCACTTCGATTCGCCAAAATTTAGAGAAACATTTCCAGGAGCAGATGACGGCGATGGTAAAAAGCCTTTATTTACATCACATACTATAACAAAAGACTACCAAAATATATTAGCTTCGCTTAACCCATTCAAGCCCACGGCGAACCGGATGGGTTAGGAGCGCGAAATTTAAGAAAGTTTTTTCAATTGAGATTAGAAACAAGGGAAAATAAAAATTGTGTTCATAGTTTATCTGGCTTCCGCTGTGGAAGGTGTTACATATATGTAACAGTGGTTAGTACCTTATAGTTTCTGGCTTCATCCTTTTTCACGTAAAATACAATTTTCATAATATTTTTTATTAAAATTACATTGCCACAATATACAAGCAATTCAGATTGAAAGAATAATGAACACCCATACTCTTAGTACACTGTTGTTCATACTTATATTTTATTATTTTCAAAATAATGATATTTTTCAAAGCATTTTATGCACAAGCCCATATCACATTTTTTGCACATAGAAGATGGATGTGATATTTCTGGTATTTCGACCGCAAAATGATTTAGTCCATCAAAACGGCTGGAGTATTTTACTTCATCACTGGCTACTCGGCGATAACTCTAAGGAGGCTTTGTAACTCCAAAAGTTTTGCAGTATCTGGAGGCAAAAGCTCTGCGGAAATCCAATTGGGCTACGCTTTCCCCACCTTTACGATGCAA
>NW_017535330.1:267455-279834 GCF_001853355.1 Bactrocera latifrons
GTGTTTTTTCCAAAATCAAACTGGAAGTTGACGACTCAAATGTTGGTAAAGTGGCATCTAAGACATCAACATCCAAATTGTGGGACGAATAGTTCTTAGCGCTTCATCCAGGAAATCTTCCTCAGCAGTATTCCGCATGATAACTTGGCAGGATTGCGTTAACTGTGCTWTAGGCAAATTATCTGGTCGTCCAGTGCCATCCTCATCGCCAGARTCTTCATCTGTTTCAATATTTTTACCGCTCGGAGCTTCAATAACTATTTTTTCTATAATCTCATCCCCATCATCATCTGACATCAATTCCTCAAGAATATTCTTCCTCCAATGTCAAACAAGTATATCTGAACATAAATATAAACTTTTATGACACACACATAAAAATATAGTTATAATATTCTTGTATAGTTATGCACACGGATATAAAAACACTGAGATAAGTTCCCTGTTGCTAATACCTAACAAAACCAGCAAAAAGTACGGGGGATGCCCACTGYTACACATATGTAACGCCTTCATTGTCGGCTCTTCAGGGAGCACTYCTCCCAGGAAATATTTTTTCTCACATTTTTATAACTTTCTTGCATATTTATCAATAACTTTTAATAAACAATATTGTTTTTATCAGACATATAAATATATTAATATCTATGTTTACCTTCGACGTGACGTCATTTCTCCGCTTTTACCACTTCTAAAAAACTTCACTTCGCGCACAAGTAACTGCGTTGAAATTGAAAAGAAAACTGACTTGATTTTCAAAACSAATCGCTTGCAGTGCTGTATTCTAATAAATGGTAGACTTAAATTCTGATTCGTAGAAGTATTCTGCTCTCAGCCAGCGCTTAAAGTTTGAATGCGGTGATTTACATATATGTAACAGTGGGCTTGAATGGGTTAAACTTTAATGAGTTTGTTCATTTAATTGCTTTGGAGCAGCTTATACCGGACATTACAATAGAGATGATAAGTAGCGTTTCGACCATTTTTAATACAATGTATGTTATGTTCTGTAATTTTTTTCATTGTATTCAGCAATGTTTACAACTTCATTATGATTATATAATAATAATAAATAATTAAAAAATCACATTCCCACATGAAGCTCACTTTCATCTGACTGTTGCGGTAAATAAACAAAATTGTCGATTCTGGTGCAAAAAAATCCACTGATTATATTGGAAATCCATTAAATTCACCTAAATTTACAACTGGGCTACGTGCCACGCAGCACGTGCARCAACCGCATAACTTCGAGAAAAGTTTGGATATTCGATTGTTTCAAGAAGTTGCGATATCGAATGACCTACAAAAAGTTATGAGTTATCACCATTAGACTACTTCTTGTGGGGTTATTTAAAGTTTTTTCAAGCTTTAGACGTCAATATGAACGTGGTATTCATGGCATACAACTTGATMTAGTGGAAAAAGTACTTGAAAATTGGGTTCATCGAATTCGTTATTGTAAAAGAAGTCGTGGAGGCCATTTGAATGATGTTATATTCAGAACTTAATTGTATCGATTGTACTTCACATTAAATAAAAACATTTAATTTGCTTAACAATTTTTGTTTTCTTTTGAAAAGAATTGCATACAGCGCGGACAAATACGCAGAAGAAGAGGCTCGATATATCAAAAATATGTCACAAAGCACCCCACGATTTTTTTACAATAATATACGAATTTTTGGTTCATTATTTTTGAAAGATTATTTTTCACTTTTTAGTTTGATGTGCTTTAATAGCGTGTTTTTTAGTTTTATAAACTGTATTTATTTTTCACTTTTGAACTACCGTACCATAGACATTTCATCTATAAACAGAAACTCAACGTTGTGCCRTAATTGGTGCATCTCTCTCAAGTAATATCCTTTAAACGATTCTCCCGGTGCAAAACACTGCATTTCTTTGTGGCTCACCAAAAGGATGCGCCTAAAAGTATGTAACATTTAAAAAGCATTGATTTCTAATTGCAAAACTAAAGCAAGTAAGTAAACAATACAAGTGATGCAAATGAAAGCGTATTAAAACAAAGTAAACGTGTATTCGTATAATATATATTAATAAAATTTGAATTATTGAAATGTTGCGTGAGAATGGAAACTTGCACTGTTCATAATTTAATTAGCCTTTCGAAAACACATCTCGCAGCGTCAGCAATAAAATTAAAGCATGAAGTATCTGCCTACAAACCGAAACACATGCAGGTCCACCCGGAAGGATGTGAGCAGAGTTGAAGGTAACATAGGCGATTAAATCGTGATGACGATAAAATCACCTATAAAACTACGTGCCGCATAAAAACGTAACAGCGGAAAGAGAGCTCACCTAACTGAAAAACTATGAATGAAAAAATAATATATAGTATATGATTAAAGTAATTGTTGTAATTATTTTTTTCTATCCGTCAATAAAATATCGTTACAAGTGAAATAGCAACGAAATTAAAACACCTGCGCCTTTGTGTGAGCACACAACTGCAAAAATCCTAACAAAACCCGCACCAACTTAGGCTGTTAGTTTTTGTTATTAGTTAGTAAAAACACCGCCCGCTACAAATATGAGAATTACATTGAATAAGAATATAAAATAAAGCAGGTGTATGTTAGATGATGTATGTACATATGTGTTTGTAAATAGAAAATTTGAGAAGAAACCGTTGACTATCACGAGCGCCCAGTGAACAGCGTTGAGTAACAGGACACGAGTATGCTAGAGTGCATGTGCAGAGAAATGACAGTAGTTCTCATTATAATTACATATATTCCTATACATCAATATTTCTAGTAACTTACTGGAATATTAAACGTATGTTTTGTTTGATTTATTTCCAGCCGGAGAGTTTTGGGGAAATAGAGAGTAAATTTGCACAATACAATAACATACAAAAGCTTATTAAATATTCATCAACTGAAGGCATGTCTTTGTACTATTGTAGTTCACAAAGTGACACTATGGGTATGAAGTGAAATAAATGAASCTTTCGCCCATAAGTTTCTCTAAAATTTAAATATTCGAAATTTTTCTGACCAATTTTACATATTTTGTAAACTAAGGGAAAGGAACTTCCATGAAGATCTTTATCCAGATTCTTATCGATCAGTATGTAAGTCAGCTTTATGCTGTATTGGTTCTATCTAAAAATTATTATATAATCAGAGATTATCTTTAGAGATATTAGCATTGGCTTCGACAGTAATAAAAAGTAAGTCTTCCATATCAGATCTTCATTTTGATCGCAGAGTTTGTATTCCAGCTATATTCTGAGCCCGATCTGAACAATTTTATATGCGACAATAATTTATGCATAAAGACATCGTGTCAAATAAAAAAGTATTTCCAACAAGAACTGATCTTGATTGAACAGTTTTTAAGCTAATTATCGTTTCGACAAATTAACCGCTTCTTGGAGAGAGGAGCTCTTGATTTTGTTGTCCTCGAATCGCGTGTTTAATTCTATTTTAAGTTTCCATCAAGTAGAYACATATATGAATTCATATGTCTTGGGACTTCGGATTTTCTCTAATCTCCAGCTTGCTGAAAAATTCAAGTCATAATTAAGCACATTTTTGGCARAGCTCGAATTTTCTTAATTCGATACATTCGTTGTAGTACATATTTTTTGCTTCAGAATAGCTCTCAGTCAGTGATTTCTTTTAAATTTGCGATTTTGTCAAGCAGGCGTTCGCTTGCGATTCTTGTAGATCAAGAATAGAACTTCGACACTCTACCTCACTGTCGATCATATTTTACAATAGGAGGATATTAGGATCTACCAGGTAAACACGTTGATTTTGAATTTTACAGTTACTGTTTTCAAAGCCTAAACCACGTAATTTGTTTGAGGAAGTTACTGAGATATAAAAGTTTAAATTCTGAACTGCCCCTAACACAATGGCCCACTGTATTAGGGCTAGAAATACATCGTCTCTCTTCAACTTGCACGACTTCCACGAATGTGTGTATTACTTGTTTGTTGGTAGAGCTCCTGGAAGGACTAACTGTTCGAGTCACACGATAACCGGAAAGTTAAAACTGCGCCTTTTGTCATTGTGAAAATTTAGTTCGATTTCGACCGTGCAACATGTAAAACGTGCCACAAGCGGTCTACGCATTGCGTGATAAATTTAATCTGATCAAAAGTGAATCAAAATAAATAAGTGAATAGAAAAAGAAAAACAAAGCATAAACATGCATACACACTTAYCTAACCTCAAAGTACAAATGCGTTAGCTGGATTTTTGAAAATTGTATTTTACCAGAATATGTGTGTTTAAGTGATTGGAATGAATGTGCAAAAAATGCATATATGGAATATCTTTGTTTTTTACGAATCCTAACGAATTTTGACAACTTTACTTAACTAATATCCAAATAACGGTAATTTCTACAGTGCGCCATGGGCCAAGGGGATAGCCGACCGAGCGTACACAAATCTTTTGCTCCTAAAACTTGCTTGTAATGAATTATGARGTTATTATTTGCGGTGAAAGTGAAATCATTTCTCATTGTAACCTGTATAATTGGGCGTAAATTAAGTCCATAATAACTTGACGCTACTAAATTGTGGCGCCACAAAGAAATCGACATTTGTAATAGTGCACCAGTGACAATAAATTTTCTTCTGTTCGATTTACCCTCCGTTCGCCCACTTAAAGGCAACTACCAACCAGCGAAAATAGCGCCGATTCCGCTATACTGGCTACCGAATGGATAATGGGTATTTGTTTAGACACAGGTGAGTTAAGTTTTCAGTGTAGAATTAGTGAATTTTTGGAGAGTTGATTAATCCACGTAAGCATCTAACAGTTTTTTTTTGGATTAATCGTATTACGTTACCGTTACTGACTTTGCATTGTTTATTAGTAAACAGGTACTTTAACTTCTACTCGCTGTTAGTTATGGTAGATATGTATTTAAAAATACTCTTATTCAAGCTAAAGATTTTAAAATCGGCTGCAGTCCACATAATTATTTGAGGAATGTTTTCTGGCAAAGACCTGTTCTGTAAGTAACTGGCACCGAAGTTGGAAAGGGGTGAGTTGGGCAGGGACACAAGGAGGTGAGCATCTTAGCGTATGGCTCCAAACTAGATAATCGAGTGAGAGGTGGTGTCTTTTTAGCAAGCTGAAACACCAGAATCGTTTTCGGTCTACCAGATCACTGCAATGAAAAAGAAAGCTTCTTRTTCTGATAAACAATCTCTTTTGCTTTCATAAAGATAGGGAAAGAATGTCTTGATCTCTTACTAGATCAAATAGCTTAAATTCTTAGTAACAGTGAAGCAGATGAACTAGCCAGACCCGACACACCCCTATAATTAGACTCCGAAAAAGAGGCCTTTGGCTACTTGCAGATATAATATAAAAAGTCACTATCTAATTGGCAGACAGGCCAGCAGACTCGGAGTACCAAACAATGACTATTGCAGAAGCTTTTAAAAGATAGAAGAATACACAGATAAAACTTTTTGTATTGGTGAATTTCTTCAGAAGTACAGGGTGGTTCAGAGGGGACAAAATAGAGTGTGGTAGTACCTATCTGTTGCTATGGCAGCGATTTGTTTATGTTTATAAAGAAAATAATACGAGTATATGAATATATGCGATCGTTGTATTTATGCTTTTCTTCGCRCTGCGCAACGATCGATGCTCYATACGTTATGAGAGGTAGGAGGACAAAAGAATGTTTGGAAGGGCATGAATGAACAAAAATGTTTTTTAGATTATTCACATTTCACATTTTCAGATAGATCACATACACACAATCACAGTTTTTTTAGCGTAAAGAACACATTTAAAATTTCAATTGTTCAACAAAAAATTGTGGTTAATACTATTATTTAAACAAATTGACCTTGAAAAAATATTTATAATATAGCAGGGAAATCTTTCTTTGGGTTCACAAAATTTCATCGATTTATCTTCAGTAGTTTATGAGAAAATAATTTTACAATTTTACTGAATTTTGACGAAATATTTACATATATCACGKGATATGCATCTGCTCCCCTTYMTAAAGAACTGCTRATTTTCAAAATCGAAGAGTTTACGAATTTTTCACCAAYCATATGCTAGCGGTTTGCTGAATCTCCTACAGGCCATAGAAGTAACGAAGAACGCAGAAGACGTTAAAATGAGTTTGTTACAATTTTAGTTTATTTTATTGATATGCTTCAATAAAATAAACTACAATTTTTTAGATGATCTTAAAATTGAGTTGAATGAGACAATTGACGTTTTTAAGATATACTAAATTATTCAATAAAGAAGTGCAWTAAATTTTGTGTGTGGAATAAAAGTTCAAAAAGTCATAATTGTTTGTCGAGAGCAAGTGTTTTTGATTGATACTACCACGACTGCCAGGATGTCATGAAACGTATTATTAATATCGACGTGTCTCAGATCTCCGCTTATAACCCGGAAACGGACGACAACTCGRAAACTGACGAACAATCAWGGCTATGYTCACAAYTTTCTTCGATTATSGAGGTATGGTAGATWGCGAATTCCTTCCGACCGGCCAAACTATCAACAAGGAATAGCATTTGAGTGTTATGCGTCGTTTGCGCGAAGCTATTTGCAAATGGAGGCCGGAATTATGGGCSRMMAMYYTTKGKTWMYWWWMYWMYWWWAARSCCCSKYSSMWWMYKSMWTKRWTYSYMWKRRTTTTTCAYCAAATTTTTAAYCACCGTATTTGCCTGATTTATCTCCGAGTGGCTTCTGGCTATTCAGCAAATTCAAACGGCCGCTCCAAGGAAACCTTTTTGAGTCAATTGAAACTTTAAACGTGAATCGCTACGCGCACAAGTAGATCGGACCAAGTTGGATTACTTTGAGGGGGACCTCAAAGATTTTCAAGAATAAATTAAATTTTTAAAATTATGAACAAAGTATTTTTTGCTCGTAGTAGTASTTCTGGCAACAGCAGCTAATGTTTAATTAATGGTAAAGTTATCACAATTGTATACACAATATTAAAAGTTTACATCGAGGGTTGTTGGCTGGATATAATTCTGTGTAGAAGACAGTCAGATTTAAGATAATTTTGCTTATTTACGTATGCGCTAATGTCTAAAACTTTTTTGGTAGTCGACGGCCAAATATTGAGATCCGTTGTCCGGAATAGTCGCCTCTATGGCGGCGAAGCCTTTTTCTGCATCCTAAATATGAACTATTTTAGGTATCATCTATGTATATATTAGGTTGTCAAAAAAGTTTCCCTAGTTGGCGCTGAGAGYGCGTAGTTCTAGTTTTATTCATCGYATCGGGTCATGCTATAYCTTTTTGGAAAGCTCATTTCACGCGCTAACACCTGTTTGATTKATTGTCGTTTYTTTTAMGTYGTTCGTGAGTTATAKCGTCGCAAACATGGAGCAAAATAAAGACAAAATACGGCATATTTTACAGTACTACTACGATAAAKGCAAAAATGCACCTCAAGCCGCCAATAAAATTTSTRCAGTTTATGGACCCGAGAAAGTTTCCATTTCCGTGGCACAACGATGGCTTCATCGTTTTCGTTCTGGTGTGGAGGTGGTCGAAGATGCGCCACGCGAATTGGTCGAAAGAGACCGGCATAGTGGCAGCCGTAGCTTCGGTCAAGAGCTGGGCATGAGTTTTATTTTTTTTTTTTATATACAATTGAAAATTCATTAAAAAAATACCGCAAGACTTGACAACCTATATACATACATATAATATTTCGAAATATCAATTTGAAAAGTTTTTACGTCTGGCTGACAGATATCAAGATAATGCTTTTCTTAGCGCTATTGCATATATTTTGGAACATACAAAATACAAAGTATAAAAAAATCTTAAATGTTACTAACCTATAAAAATTGCAATGAACGAGTAATACGTGGAAATATTTTCTAGAATGAAATAGAACAATTGCTCTAYGCGTGGGCGTATGAGCGGCATTTGCAATTGTCAACAAGTATATGTATACATATGTATGTGTTTGTGAMGATTCAAGTTCATAAGTTCTAGAACGATAGAGTCATTGTAAACCACATAAGAATGGCATACAACAAAATCCTTTAACTGGTGCATCCCTCTCTTCGCTGGACAACAGTCGTTAGTCGAATAGCCAACACAGTTATAGTGGGGGGAGGGCAAGTTGTGCATGATTATGGCAGGTCCACTATTTAATATGTATCTATTAACGACGACTGTTTATTAAATATTCAGACTGCGACAATGTTTCTATTCCTCCATTTTATTTTTATTATTTAAAGAGAAWTTTTCCAATTCGAGATACATAAAAACATTCAATATTGACCTTACTTCAATACCATAGCGAAATGTCACTGCCAATGCCAGTGAATGCGGTTGAACGGACACTATAGATTACTATGTATAAACCCATATTTAACTTTCATATTTTATAGATATTTGTATATTTGCAGAACTTAGTCGGACATGCGTGCCATGGTAATTATGTGTTAACTGCTCTCTAACATGAATGCGCTTAAACATGTGTGTGCTTGTATGTCATTTTGTTTGCTAATATGCAAATATTTAACTATTTATTCATATTTGAATGCCCGACATTGACATTTGTGGTGTTAAGGAGAAAAATTTTACGGAAATCTAAATGTGGGAAGTTCCAAAAGGTTGTGCTAAGTTTATAACATTATAGCTCTGAAAAAACGGCAAGTTTAGACCAATAGCTTCTATGACTAAGATTTTCGAGTGACGTTTTTATCATGAGTGCCATACTTTCAACCAAAAGCAATTATTGATGATTAATATGATTCACTATGTTGTCTGTCTTATTTGGGGCGCAACTAAGTTCCCGCTGTTTGTCAATAAATGGCTGCAGCCGTTAGTGGTGATCGATTTCGATATATCCAAAATGTGATAAACTGAACCTACGGCCTACTAATTAAAAACGTTCATTTTTCTTTAGGTGGTTGATGATTATAATGATAAACATTTTTGATATACCGTTATATATATTCCTAAAAGTCTTGTATCGTTCGTGCTACTCTATATACTACTTAATTCACTTTRTTTTGTAGTTGTGAAGTTAAAGTTCTTTTAATTTTTAACCAAATAGTAAATGCGTTACGATATAAAAGGCTAATTAAGTGCGACAGCTAATTTGAAACAGTTGCTTAAATAATTAAGATTCCTTCTGGTAGTAACATTTATTAATAATATTATTGATTTCTGGCAAGGGTGTGGTTCAAAGTTGTAGTTTAAAATATATTAAAATGTATTATTCATATTTTTTAATGAGGAAAAGCTGCAGATGTACAGCTACCCTTTGCAGCTATATTTTTGACCTTCATCAGTCTGAAAAGACGTATAAAGAAATTTTGAATCAGGTTAAAAAAAATAATATTTTCAATGTCCTTAAGCATGTACAGAATTTTTAAACTATTTCCAACGAAAAGAAAAACCCGAAAAACTGCAACAGAAATAGACCGCAGCATTACTACCATCGCCCGAGCAGACCCCAAAAAGAGTTCCAATGACGTTCTACATAAAATTCATGGTGAATACAATRTCCAAATCTTCAAGCACACAATGACCTGGCGTTTGGTCGAATCTGGACTTCACGGCAGCGAAGCAAGCAGGAACCCAATTCTGACTAAAATTCGTAGAAACGACGCGTCGACTGTACCAACTCTTATTGGTCTAAGACAGTGGTCGGCATTTCTTAGCACAATTGTGCAAACTAACTTCACACGTACGCTTCGGTCTACCGTTCAGTCGTTGTGGAGCCAGCAACAAGGATAACGAATTAACATCACGCTATACTATATCGCAAAACCAAATGTGCCTTGCGAGAAATATTTTATGATTCTAAATCCCGTTGGTGCCATGCAATGCCTTTTATGTTACAAATCTTGTAAAGATAATAGGGAATATCTCCCTAAAAGACATTTTGTTAATTTTCATTAYATTATTAATTATTTATTTTTGCAAAAAATATCTGATTGGTTACGTAAAAACGAATACTTAGATTGTAGTGAACGTATTGATGAAAACCTAAAAACACAGCTTTCAAGTTCCATTAGTTTGGAGATTGTTAGGCAGGGTAAGCCGTTTTCCGATGGAGTCTTTATTAAAAAAATGTGTAGTAAAGTTTTGCAAAAACTTAGTTATAATCAAACATTGAGTGTTGAATTGAATTTTTTCATACATTTTTGCTAAAACRTAGTAAAAACATATTTAATTTAAAAATTTTATTGAACAATTATTTATTTTGTAATATTTCTTATAAAATTTGCTTMATTTTAATTTCAATTTCTCAATGGGCTACTTTTTTCGTGCTCACCAACACAGTGACAGATCCTCTCATGCCGACCCCTGGCCTAAGACAACAAATCAACGGAGTTATGTCGTTTGGAACAATGTAACAAAAATTAATCGCTTTGGTCCTGATGGTCGAAGGTATGTTCGCCGTCCAAAATTGAAGAATTTCATTCTCGCTATGTTCCACGCGTAGTTGAGTAAGGTGGAGGATCAATCATGATGTGGGAATGTTTTATCTGGAATGGTGTTCGCCCTCTCCATAAGATTAGTGGAATTTTAAGCAAGGAGATATAAGCCGATATCCTAAAAAATTTCATGTTGCCATAGGCTGAGAAAAATTTGCCTGTTATAAGGAATATAACAATTCAAAGCATACGTCTGAGTTGACACAAAAGTTTTTTAATGAAAATTCTATCAATATTTTGGAGTTTAAATCGTCCAGTTCAGACTTAATCCCTATAAAACATCTCTGGGTGGTGTTAAAAGAGCCATATGYACCAAAAATATCCCAAATTTGGATGTTCTTTATGATGAAATTAGAACGACATGGCAAGCTACACCATTAGTGACCTGTCACGTTATAAGGCTCTGAATCCGGAATCGATGTGAAGCTRTATTAAAGTAAAAGAGATARCCAACAAAATACTAACTSAAAGTAARCAAGTCATTACTTTTTGTTWATAAAATATTTTCGTTTCTGATTAGTTGTCGTACTCAAATCGTTGACTCCACATGTTTTTGTCTAAATCTTCAAACCAAAAACGAACTTTAAACAAATTTTTTACTATTAGAGTTAAAGTTTAACATAGGTTTCAATAAAATAAGTGAAAAACCAATAAATATACGCGATGTATTGGTAAATAACATCAGTTACATCAAAATAGGTGTCGTTTCTAATTAGCTGTCAACAGTTGTAGATATTTGAGAATTAAACTGCGCCTCAATATTAGTGCCATGGCTTATGTAYCATATACTTCTGGTTGTGCGAATAGGTCCGACATTTTGCTAAAGAATCGTAATTAGCGCGAAGTGTTGATTTTCTTTTTTTTAAAGAAAGAAATCGACGGCCGAAGCACCTCGCGTACTCCAAAAAATATACGGAGGTGCTATCGCAAGTGAAACTACGTGTCACGTTCATAGATTAACGACCCTCCGCGTGAAGAAAGACCATAGACACAAGCAATCCCAACATTGGAAATCATCCGCCAAGTMATTTCAAAGCGACTACAAGCACTGGAAATGATTCAGAAACAAGGTAYTCGAATTGCTTATAAACTCAACACTAAGAGAGACACCATAGAGTGTTCTGTGATGACCCAAAAACCTATGAAGACGGTGAATTGGAGACCTTGCACGATAAAAATCCATTTCAAACGMAAAAGCTTGGCCTGCTTATAACCTCAATACCAGGAGGCACGATAAAGTGATTCTGCACAAGTTCAAACAAAAGTGTTAGTATTAGTAAGTCAAAATGTACTTGCTTAGGCAAAAAAGCAAACTTCTCAGAAAATTCCCACCATRTCCCTACATATAAAATACATAAATTTCCAAATATTTGAACAAAGAAAAATGTATTTGTGTGTATATAAGTACATATTAACTCACTGATATCGAATATATTTAAACACAAACACATAGTTCAGCTCTGCAGTACAAAATAAATTATATTGATTTTCCCAATGGGACCAATTAATTGACATATTTTTCACGTGGCCACTTTTCTACTGTTGTCACCACAATAACTATGTTATTCATGAAGCTCTTGTTTGCAAGGCCGTTATTATTCGTGCTATAATTGCACATAATTCCAGAATGGAATAATTAAAAATTAATACAGTTATGAGCACTCGAGAAAATATATTCTTTAAAAAATCATAAAAACTTTAAATAATTTTAAAATATACTAAGTTTTAATGTTTGCTCTGAGGAAGCATTAACTCTTGCTGGAGACCGTAAATCACGATATTTCTTTATATTTCGTTTACAAAATTTTGTTTGCTGAATTCTTAAATGCTTGTAGTTTGATCGCTATCTCATAAGATAACAAAGTTCTGCAACATAGAAAAACGAATGAAGTCATTAAATCTTAAAACAATACCATAACAAGTAAG
>NW_017535330.1:280659-297444 GCF_001853355.1 Bactrocera latifrons
AACTCTACTCGTCACCCTGATCATTTTGGTATATATAACCCTATATCTGACTCTTTTAGTTTTAGGACTTACAAACAACCGTTATGTGAACAAAACTGTAATACTCTCTTTAGCAACTTTGTTGCGAGAGAATAAAAATGCGTTTWATGATAAACCGATAGAGCTGTTTGAAGTGAGCGGCTACACTTTAGAAGCCTATAACTGAAAATATATTAGAGATTTATCCCAAAACGTTTCCATGGAATATGTCACTTCTGTAAGTTTAAAATATCGTATTATTTTTTTTTATTAATTTTTTTTCTCCTACTAATGCAAATTATTTAGCAAATATGATCTTGAAAATAAAAATATAAATAATTTTAGTTTAAAACAATTATGTTGAATATATGTATGTGATATATAATATATATGAATATTAAAAAGTGCATTGAATTATTTTTTTATAAACATAGAAATAATGCTTTCCCGTTTATTTGTACTAATATAAGCCTCGATTTCAGCAGAAGTATATAGTATACTCAAATATACGCACGTACATATGCAAATAGACTGTTTGATTGCTGCTGAAAGCGGTCATTCATCAACTTAATAATATGTGTGGCTAAACTAAACTATGGACATTTCCGCAACAAGAATATGGAAAGTACCACATTTAAAATCAGCAATCTCAGTAATGTTCTTCGAGAATTTTATATGACCACGTGTGACCGAAAGTGGTTATGTATATGTATATAATAATAATAATAATAATAATTTATTATTCTAGGTCAGATGAAACAGAACACGTGGTAACAAAAAACCGAATTTAAAATGCCAACTGAGCTGTTGTTGAGCAAAATTGAACTGAATTAGTACGATAAGGTAGTTGATCTAATTAGTTTGAACAGTAATAGAAGAAGTTCTACTTAAAAAAAAATTTTTTTTGCTTGGCATGTTAGTGAAATCAAGCGACTGCGTCAGGTTCTTAGTATTAAAAGTACCACCATCTTAGAGGATTCAAGGAAGCTGATCAAACTATTTTGACGAGGATTGGCAAACAGATAAATGCTAATTTAATTTGATACTTTTGAAACTGTCAAATTGAGAAGGTTGCAACGTAATAAACGTTTGAATTTAATGTGAGTTCAAAAAAGGCATAAAGTAAAGAATTGACTTTAAGTGGGTTWATAAGCTTCTGCTTTGTAAATTTTGAAGAGAGTTGCAAGCTGTTTATATCCCTAATGCAATAATAATTCTAAGATATAATAATACGCGGTTAACTACGAAAGTGGTATCAAACTAAACACATTTAAGGTGATGATATTGAATAGGATTGYCAATTATTTGACAATTTTTAGTCAGAATATCAGGTATAAATTCAAAACGCTCAAGAAGGGATTTAAAAAGCTAACAGATAAATGTCATTTTTTAAGTAGTCTGACTATTTCATAAAAGTTTGTGGTAGGCCAGTGTTTTAAGTAGGGTTTTCATCTATGTAAAGTTCTCCYTACATACATATTTTATTTTCGAGATCTATGTAGTACCTAAACACTGTAAAAGTTAATTGAAATAAGATCAGTAGTAAGCTCTCTTTGGCAAAATAACCATCCAATTTCTAGAATATGGTAGCGGAAAAGATGATGTATTAGAAAAGTTGAATTTTTGAAATTTTGATTATTTTAAGATTTTTTAAGGATGATTCTTTATTTGCACCTTCAACAGGTTATACTTAGGACAACGTCCGGTGTGTTTAACGTAGGTATCTGCTGAAGACAACCTTACCCCACGGCGCTSAAAAGYAGAGCGGATCAAATCAGTACGTTCAGACAAAGTCTGAAGTCTGGGTTATCCTCAACAAAYMCAACTGCCCGAATGTAGTCGTAGGTCACTCGGCCGTTAGGACTATAGTCCCAACGTTGCCACCTAGCCCTAGATACGTCTTATATTTAGGTTAGCACGAAGTTTGTAAAACCCAGAAAAAACGTCAAAGGTAACAAGGCCAAGTATTTGTATAAATAGATATAAATGATYAGCGTGATGCGCTGAGTCCATTTAGGCGTGTTCGTCTGCGGTCTGTTTGTCTAAATTCCTCACTTGTACTTCCTTCATATAATTTTCTCTCTTCCCGACTTTCAAATGAAGAAATTTTGGARAATGCGCCAAGCTTTCATTGGCAAATAAAAAGATGCAAGAACTAAACCATATAAGCCGGTTACTATTACGTGTGTATAAAAAAATTTAAACAAAAYTTTTTGCCTTAAAAAATTTTATATGAAAAAAGACACGTTTAACAATTTAACTTTCTTTTGATGTATTCACTTCAGTCTACGTCATRTGAGAATATTTAATGGAAATTTACAATTGCTAATAGTTGCATGAATGTTGTGGCGCATTGTCGTGCCTCCATGCCATTATTCATTTAGAAAATATCTTTCGGCTTCGTGGTCAATGAACACCCGTGAACATACAAGGACTTTGAATGTCCAACACGCTTATTGGCGACGAAAGCGATTTGTAGTTGTTGGTGTATATATATTGTAGTATTTTATTGCATTGGATGGAGAATATGCGTAAGTATACATATACTCGTATTTTGATATACCTGTATATAATATAAACTACTCCATGTCATTTGGTTGTATATATTGGGTTGATGTAGGTCGCAGGAAATAATCATAGCGACTGCCCAGATTTGTCTCACCCATATTTCGTATATCGAACGACTCACGTCTATTTGGTCAGTCGTCGGCGTTCCTAAATTCAACAAATATGCAAACACCCTGAAATGACGTGACTSTGTACATATGCAAGTTTGTTGTGTGTATATATGTGTGACAATAATTAGTTGCAATGGTTTAATCAATTCTATGTTTTATGACAATATGGGTGACAATTAGGGTGTTASTATTTATAAATAAATATAAAATTACGGATCAAATTTACAGCATTCACATAGTACACCATGTCGTATGAGGAACACATAATTTATAAGGCACTTGTAAGAATAATATATAACTTTAACTGCGTAAAATTTTAAAGGAATTTTTCTATGAAAAAAACATTCTTTAAGGAACACTGTTTTTGTATTAGATAAACATTTTTTTAGATAAATATTTTTATGCAAAAGATCAAAAATCCCATGTTATATGTAACAAAAAATTAGTATGATTCAGGCGCGATTAAAATTGAGAATAGAGTTGCGTAATAGTTTTAAATCAAAACCTGAAATCTCAGGGGGATTTGGGATTTGGGATAAAAAAAACTCAACTTGTAAAAAAATTAACACCCTAATAAACATATCTATATATGGACGTTCATAAATATATGTATGTATGTAACTATTTATGAGAACGGTACGTGAAAAATTGGTTCATAAATAACAGCTTAAAACATCATATGTAAATAAATAGGTTTATGAAAACACATTTCTAGAATTTTTTTATCGAACATACTAGCCATCGACCCCCACTCAATGCAATCTTCTACCTTCTCGATACCATTTTATATGCACGACTAAACCATAGCTCTCCATCAGGCTACAGCCTCAGCGATCGCTCTTTATTATCGTTGTATTTTTTCCAGTTATCAATTTCTACGGTACCAGAACAAGACAACACGGTGGAAGCGAAATGATTCGAGGACGAATTTATACAATTTTGCTATTATATTACAGCTTTGGTTGTGTGTGGGCATCCACCTTGCACAGAGCATACCCAAATATTTAGAAACGATACGTCCAAAATGCTCCTATAATATCTCTAGAGAGCCACCGATGCCAATCAACTTCAATTTATAGCAACCTAAAGTAATTTTCTGAATTTTTTTTGTTTTTATCCGTAACAATTTCTTAGTAACGTTCAATGTACGGCCTGGCAAAACTGATACTCCTCAAACGACTTTATTTTATTATCTAAATTTTGTTTATCACCAAGACCAAGTAAAATCGTATTGGTGTGGATCTGTCGGTTYATAGTCAGACCGATCTTCTTTAGATACGGCTTAGAAAAATTATTCTTTTTTAAGGGGGAGTCTGCCTTAGAAACTTTAAAAACTCTATTTTTTCTTAAATCTCTTTAAAAATTATCTAAGAATATGCCCCGAAAGATTTAAATGGGCATTCGAAATATTGTCGAATCTAGAAAGGAAATAATGGCCGAGCTTCTAGCAGCTATATCAGCGCTTAGGCAGAAAACGAAAACTTTTACATGCAATTTGTCATTTTTACAATTTTTCTTTATTGAAAAATATAAACATCGTATGGCATCGGGGCAAAGTTTTTGATATTAAATTACCTTCTATTTAAACTAAAAAAAAACTAAGAAAAGCCAAGTTTGAACATATTTTTAAACAACATAAAGTAAAAATATTTTGGTCAAAAACCTCTTTTTTCCAATTTWAAAAAAAATCTATAATTTTACACTATTTTTGGAATTTTCTAAGTTTAACTAGAAGATAAGTTATTAATGAGTTATTATGAATCTCTTTGAAATTTTTGTTTCAGATAGTGATTGAGACCAGCAGCCTGCCCTGCCGTCCGTCAAATGCGAGATGCATCGGGCAATTGCTTCCCAAAGGCAGAATAAAAAAGATTTCGTATCCCAAAAATGATGRCGGATGATGTTTAAATGTAGTATAACTATAAACCCTTAAAATTTCGATTAAAAAAAATCGATTTTTTGAAGCTTCTAAAGCAGGCTCATCCTTAATATTTCCACACTTAATATAAATGTTACTAGAACTTTGCAACTTCATAAGTTCAAAAGTATTCAAAGCAATGAAAAATTTACTTAACGACTGCCATTTTCTGGTTCAATAGATATCCATCCATTATTTTGCGTCTTCTGCMACAAAACCTAACTGCCACTTTTCACAAATCTATTTCAGGGCAAAATATCGATWCTTAATTGCAATTTAACAAAGAAATCGACAAATAGTAGACAAGTAGTAGACAAATACACTTAAACACCTACGCATACAGATGTACTTGCGATTGGCGGATCAAAATTTTCCATTTACTTAATTGAGTTCCTCAGGTCATTTCCCTCAACCCAAAGCAACAGTAGGTTTCTAATTTGCATTACCTGTTACACAGCATTGTGAAACAGCTAAACTGAATTGCAACTACTCAAAGAACGCTTAAGCCATGGCGGCAAAAATATTTGCATACAACGATGTACTAATCACGATTAAAATGGCACAAGTCACGCCAACACGCTTCGCCAAGAAAGCCAATGATGTTTTATTATAAAGTTACTTTGAAACAACATGCCACACGAGTACGAAGAGGTTTGTACGTGTGTACATGTGTGAGCTCTTAAAACTAGGGTGTGACTAACGACATTTTGCGAACTTCCGGTCGCTTGCGGCGCAACCAAAAAGCGCAGCCAAACAGTTTGAGCGCACCGATTAGCTAATTTTATGTTTCCGCTACGATAAATCAGGAGTAGTAAGAAATGCGGTCGAAGTGCGTGCGCGAGGAATTTGAGGAGTACATAATATTTTTGTACTTCGCTTTACAGAAGTSTATAGTTATTTTTAGCAATATCATTGTATAGTTTCTCGGTTTAGTTCAAGTTAAATTTGGACTTATTTATTCCTAACCTATTTGATACTTTTTCAACTTATTAATATCTGTTATAATTTTAAATATGCTCTTCGTTTTTAGATGCCAGCGCGGCACAAGATACCGGCGAACAAGGCAACGATTGGAGTCATATACGGAATCAAAGCAGTGCCAACGGACGGATCGGTACGGGAAACATGGTCGCCATAGACATGCAAAATGCTGGAAAAATAAAATTCGATCCGCCCAAAGTGCCAGTGATATTTGTTTTAGGCGGCCCAGGTAGTGGCAAAGTCACGCATTGTGACACATTTATGCAGGAGCGCCGCGGTGTGACGCACATAAACATGATGGATTTGTTGCAACAATACGCAATGGGGAACGGTAARCGAACAATATCTATACTATCTCTGTATATATTGTTTTCWTAGATATACATATATATACATATATTTATGTACGTACATGTTTGTTTRTAGATATGCAAGACTTCTCGCAACTATCCTCGAAAACCGTCACAGAGGTGCTCATGTTGGAAATGAAAATGGCTCCAGCTGCCAAAGCGTACCTAATTTCAGGATTTCCTCGCTCAATGCGCGACGTAGTCGAATATTCAGAAAAGGTGAGTGATACGATATTGATTTGCATGCGCTTTTGATTCGGCATTATTAAACAACAGTCTATATTTACTAATCGTTTTCTAAGCATACACTTGCAAGTGATCCATCATCTCACAAACTAACCATAATTTAACTAACTATGCCCACGAAACTAATGACCTATGAAAAAATAAGAACACCCCATATACATACATACCTATGTACATAAAACATTTCATGAACATTCATAAAAAATTGTTTGGAGGTCTGCAAARTAGGTCTCCGTGGCGATCCTATACATTCCAATCAAATTTCTACCCACGAGTGAGTTTTTCAAGATCGGAACCAAAAAGAARTTGCACGATAATTGATAATAAAGTTTGTAGCCCTCGTATTTGGCAAAACTGACTCTGGGCCGTCGATATTCAGAGCCGAAGTTTTGATGGAAAAACACATTTTTCTCTGCTTTTTCCACCATTTGGCGTTGTATCGCCACAATAATTGAGTAAAATAGACGCCTTTGCATCTTATCAACTCCTGAAAACGGTGATCATCACTTTACCGAACTACTCAACAATACTTTATACTTCTCTCAATGGTTCTAAATGGTATATTATTATCTATATCACATGGGTGCTATTCTAAAAAATGTCCAGAAATAATGAGTTCACCAGATACTCAGCATTCAAACCAATTAGGAGGTAGTCAGGTGCAGTCCATATACTGGCAACTGTCTAAGGCTTCTTAAAGTCACCATATCCATAAACATCCAATGTTAAACCACATAGAATAGCGGAACTTTAAGGAGACTGCATGCTCATAAACCTTGCAGCAGTTCCCACCAATTCTGATCTCTTTTTTATTTAGTTCGATGAATTTGGTAATTGTTCAAAGCTTCAAGCGCTTAACAAGTTTAAGGGCGGTTTCGCTGTGCTGCTATCGCAATGAATACCCTCCTCTTCAAACTTGTTGAAATGTTCGCATATTATTAATGAGCTTGATCAAAAAACTCAAAGTGTCATCAATTTCACTGAACTAGACAAATCGGAAATGAGTTCGTTACTGCAATCCTTTTAAACTATACTATACCTTACTATATAAATTGACTTTCTCACTTTTTCATCCAGAAATTCCACTCGCTATACACATTTTTACATCTGATCAGCATATCTCTGACTTAAGCTATACACTTTACCTTTGCTATATTCGCACACAACCACACACCTACAAGCAGGTCAAACACAAGTAGTACGAAATTTATATTTTATTGCAGATTCAAGTCGTGAATGGGGTGATCTTGATATCCTGGCGTCAGTCGGTTCTGCAGAAGCAAATTGATTATGGCGCTAAATTAGGTCATGTCGTACTCTCCTTAGCCAAAATGGAATTAGAGAATTTCTTCAAAAATGTGATGCCCGTAGCAGATTACTTCGATCAAAGTGACATGCTAACAGCAGTAAGTAATTCTTAATAATGACAAAAATCTATTTTTAAAATTGTCTAAAGTCCTTTCGATCGAAATTTGCTTTGAAAAAAAAAAAAAAAGAATCAATAATTTCTTTGATCATTTTCCAGGTAAATGGCGAGCGTGCACCCGCCGAAGTGTACAAAGACTTTCGGGCCGCCATACTCGATGTGTTGAGCACGCTTGAGAACCAAGAGGCCATGTTGAACGGAGTCACAGGTATGGGCAGAGGGATACATGATATACCCGGCAGTATAGTTAGCGTAGACACCGCACCTAGTCAAGCCGCGAATATTGCAGACATTTCTAATGCCAACGTCAACACAACTGTCTTTGCTGCCAACAACTACAACAACATGAATAGAAATCCCTACAACAACCATGTGGGTAATCCGAGCATAGCAAATGCCGTGGGCGCGCACATTGCTTCGAGTGTCAACGCAGCTGCTGCGACTGCACGAATGACAGAAGYCGAAGTTATCACCACACAGCCAGAGGTGATGAACCAACAAAATGCCGCRACGAGTATGGACCWCAGCGTGGACAGCATACCGCCAGTTATTTGGGTCATCGGTGGGCCGGGTAGTAACAAGGCGACACTCTGTATGAAGGCCGTAGGGTTGAACCCTGGCTGGGGACACATTAGGTTAGTAKSAGAGTGTGATGTTCGTTGTATGGTGAATGTGATATTTCAAAGTTTAAACCTATTCGYAGCTTGGGACGTCTGTTGCGTGCAATTACTGACTCGGCGCCACGTGCCAACACGGAAAGCTACACCGTCAAAGAGGCACTATCCGCTGGCGAAATGGTGCCAGAGAAAGCGATCAACAACATTCTCGATACGAATATAAGACAATTAATGGATCGAAAAGGCATATTGATCGACGGTTTTCCGCGAAACTTACAACAAGTCAAACATTTTGAGAATAAGGTGGGCTTTGAAATTGTCACTAWGATTGAGAGACAGCTTACAAAGGATCTACTCAGGAGTTTCTTAATTTTATAATTGTCATTAATTACCATACAATATGCTCAATGAGTAAAAATTGTTTTATTTATTTTTTCCTTTAGTACAAACAACGGCCGCCAATCGTGCTSCTGGACTGCTCTAAATTACAACTRGGGCGWGGACGGGTTGACGATACCGTGTCCTCGTTCAGGCGACGTTTGGAGCTCTTYCGCGAGCAAACCCTACCAATGCTAAAAACTATGGACAATAGTAGTCGTTTACAAATCGTAAGTGCACAGAAGCAACCTCATGAAAGAAASAAAGGYTTTAGATCTAAATCTAAAGTTACCATATTTTTTTAGGTCGATGGCGATACAGATAGCCCATCGGTGCAGCGCGAATTTGAAAAAATTATACGTCAGCACATACAAAGYATTGAATACGCAGGTCCCGGAGGAATGAACAAAATGGCTGACGCCGCTGTGATGACAAATCATGTTGATCATGATCAAACCGACGCTATACTACAAGATTTAGAAAATAACGTTCCGGGTGCAGTGCCAACGATAAGCCATCATGTATCACTSATGAATGGTCATTTAAAGAATCGAAATAATGGTGCTGTCAATAATGGCGGTGTGGTGATGAATGGTGACGCACGGATGGCAGGCTTAACTGGTGGCATTGATTTCMGACATATGCTGCAGGAGGCCGAAAGATACCCGGTAGACTCGTATATGTAAAACCTAAAAGCGCTYGAAATCACTTAGTGCGATACGAATGTTAAGAAAGCAGTTCAACAACATTTATTTKAAGGTTTTGTAGTTTGAACATAGTATATTTCTTACTGCTTCTTCTTGTAGTTGGATACAATATCTTCAAGAGAAAGATTCATCTAATATTTTCCTAGATTAATTGATCTGTCAAACGTGAATGTAGGAAAGTGAAAACATATTTGATATCTAATAGCAGTGAAAATTTACAGTTTTTTATATTGCTGTTTCTTATTATTACACCCAAAGCGTTACCTCTAGAGTTTTCGGAGTATTTTTTTTTTACCAAAAATAGCTAGACTCGTTACAATAAATTCTTGTTTGAATTCTTCCCTTCTATGATAATTTAAGGTTATGCGGATATTTTCAAAAAGAGAAGCCATGGAATGTCTTACAAGCGTTGAAAGAAACACAACCCGTTTAACTCGAATCTTTCCACATTTATACTCAAAAAATCAAGAAAATTAAGGTTAATGGTTTCCGTTCAAACATTAAATTTTTGAAATTTGACAGTTAGTATCTCGTAAAACATCATCATGTACAAAATTCCAATTGCTTGTAAGAAAAGATTATTGTCAAACGACTAGTTGAGCTTGACAGTTGCACTATTTGTAAACAAGGGCGTCGAAGAGTTGCATTGGTGTCCTTTTCCGATTGTTACTTAAACTCACATTGGGCCTCCTAAAAGCCTTGGTGCGAWTGAATGACGTTGTTAAAATAGTACTACTAATGGAAACCAACTGGATGTAATCTCTCCATATTTATAATAATCTTCTTGAATGGTAAACAGATTCGGTGCAGCTCACTAAATTTCCATCACCCTTATAAGAACTATCGAATCCTAAAAAACAGATTTGAACGTTCTGTTCGGGGAACATTGAAGTATTTCAGCTCTCAATATTGGAATTGGTGCATTTTGTTTTATCTCTTCGATTGAYTGCAAATGGGTTTCATTCCGGTGATTGTTGACTTCTTTGCATTTTATACAACTAAACTCGCACGATCAAACATGACCGAAGAGACCTGTTTACGGTACTCTTTTTGAAAAAAAAAAAAACAAACAAAAAATCAGCTTTATCGGGACGAGTCGAGCGTTTCACAACGGGCTTGTCATAGAAGAAGGCATGTTTTGAAAATCTCTCAATTGTCTTTGAAAGTTTGGCCCTCTCGTAGGCTTGTGTTTCTGATAAAACTGAATTACCTTTTTCCAAMATTCGCAACTACTCCACGCACGAATTTTGGTTAGAAATACAAAATTTGAGAAACTTTCTTTGTTTTATAATYTTATCCATTGTAAAAGTCACAATTAACTGAGGTGTACCGATTGAAGCAGCTGCTGCAAACAAACGGGTTGACAGATCGCATAGTAATTAAGCGCAGTCCTACCAATTTAGAACAATGTTAGTTACAAATTCCGCGTGCTTTTTGTCACAATGTATGCTACTAGTTAGTAGTCTTAGTTTTATCTGCTTTTGAACTGTGTAAAATATGATATACAAAATAGGCTGGCCTAAAAATGTTTTCTTCTTAAATGCCGTAAAAATATCGCTCGAAATGACGAAAAAATAATTCTAGTACACTTTGAACTCTTACTATTAATATTGTGTTATATTGCTTGTCAAAAAAGTCTTGCGGTATTTTCGCTAGTTGGCGCTGAGAGCGTGTAGTTCTAGTTTTATTCGTCGCATCGGGTCATGCTATACCTTTTTGGAAAGCTCATTTCACGCGCTAACACCTGTTTGATTGATTGTCGTTTCTTTTAAGTCGTTCGTGAGTTATAGCGTCGCAAACAGGGAGCAAAATAAAGAAGAAATATGGCATATCTTACTGTACTACTACGATAAAAGCAAAAATGCATCTCAAGCCACAAATAAAATTTGTGCAGTTTATGAACCCGATACAGTTTCCATTTCCACCGCACAGCGATGGTTTCATCGTTTTCGTTCTGGTGTAGAGGTGGTCGAAGATGCGATACGCTCCGGAAGGCCTGTCGTCGAAAATTGCGATAATCTCGCTGAATTGGTCGAAAGAGACCGGCATASTAGCAGCCGTAGCATCGGTCAAGAGCTGGGCATGAGTCATCAAAAAAAATTTTATGAAGAATTGAAAACTCAATAAAAAAATACCGCAAGACTTTTTTGACAACCTAATATACATATTATATTATGTTTTCGAATTGTGACTTTCGACATCGTACATATATAAGACAGGAATATTTTCTTTTAAAATTAAGAAGGTATTTTATAACTATTTGATTTCTTTATTGGGGTCTAAAGAAAATGTGTTTTTTTTTATTTTAAAATATAATAAAATTATAAGTTCGCAGAGCATTATTTTTCTAAGGATGCCTAAAAGTATGCAATATATTTCAAATTTAAATTGATCGTTTGAAATAAGATAGCCACGACTCTACTCTTATACATATATATCCGCTGTTTAATCTCTTAGTACCTGTGTTCATAACACAATTTTGGTGTTACAAAATACAGCGGCACACGGAAATTTCTGTTGCGAAAATTAAAAGCTTGTTGATGAGAAAGAAACAAGAACCTAAAAAATATGTTATGTTTGGTTGCATTTCGCTCCCACAAAATTTGACATTAATTTTACTTTTGAAACCTTTTCCATCATTTGAAACCTTGTTAAGGTCGTGAATGCATAAAAATTCGTAAATAAAAAATATGAAACTTAAAAAAAGAAAGAGATCAATTAAAACCATAAAAATCTACATATATTTAAACACTCATAAACGAAATAAGCAATTCTGATATTAATATAAAAAGAACGACAAAAAATTTACAGAAGAGAGATRTTTAGTGTGACAAGAGTTCCAAAAATGTATCAAGTCGTTACACACAACTTTGAAATGCAAACATAAAATATTGCATTCAACTAACTTATTTGACGAAATAATTAAGCGATTAATTTAGATCTAATSTAAGAGTTATTTATCTTTCAAACCGAAATGATTGAATATTTTTTATACACAACGATAAAAGATGAGTTCGGGATGAAACACGAAAATGCGAATATACTTATATATGTATGTATAAGTACATATATGAATATATGTATACCTTTACATATTCAGTTATAAAGCGGTATAAAATAACAGCAATGGTTAAATGCTTTAAATATCATATTTAAAAGAAAATATAAGAAAAATATTCTTAAGTGACCTTATTTACAACTGGCATATTAAATATAGGATATATTTGAATAACTTCTAAAAAATAAGAAAAAAATACTGTTAATTTTATATCTAATAATATTAGTCATATAAAAAAATAAATAAGCATAAACATAAGTACAATTGCAAATCTTTTATAAAAATGTTGAAAACATGAAATTGTTTTTGTTATTTGTGAAAGAAGTTATTCAATTGCAAAAAATGCTCTAATGAGCAGTGCTGCGTAGATTTAGATTTAAAATAGACTCAAACTATTTATTTAGATTTAAGTACATAGCTATAGAGTCGTTTATAATGCATACAATAYGAATTGTAACAAGGTTAAATTTCAATAAAAGTAAGTAAAATGGCAACATTTTTAATTTCCTGGAATACATTTGAGCCCAGTATTGCAATCAAGTCGATACTATTTTWAGAGGTTATACAAGGTGGTTTCCAAAGTAAACAGGACTTTTTGAATATAGCTCCCCCTGGTGGCGCCATCATTATTAAAAGCATTAGAATCTGTTATCTTTATCGATCGCTCAGTGAGATTTTCATGACATTTCATTGATTGGAAGTGAAGTTATTGGGGTTTAAGTGTTAGGATGTTTGTGTTATCGGTACGCAGAAAATGAGCTTCGAACAAAGAGACAACATTAAATTTTGTTCTAAAATTGGTAAAACTTTTACCAAGCCTTTAAATTGATGAAAGAAGTTTATGGCGATGTTTGCCTATCCCGTAGCAGAGTGCATGAGTAGTTTCAAAGTGGTCGTGAGGACATAAATGACGATCAACAAGTGGGTCAATCAAAATCCATGATCACTGGAAATTCCATCGAAACTGTGCGTGAATTCATCAAAATCAGCCGAAATCATCATCGAAATTCATGGAATTGAACATCTCTGAAACATCGATTTATAGCATTTTGACCGAACATTTGGGCTTACAAAATTGACTGACGACCAAAAATTGCTCAAAATCCAACATTCGAAGGACGGTTATTTGACCAAAAATCACATTTTAACCACCAACCACTCCCCGTATTCACCTGATATGGCACCGTGGGACTTCTTTCTTTTCGTAAAAATGCATTTGCCCATGAAAAGAAAGCGTGATGCAGAGGTAGATGCCATTCAAAGGACTTGCACCGGCATACTGGCGGCCAACGAGCTAAAACACCCGTTCGACATGCTTTTGGACCGCGCAAAAAGCTGTATTGACGCAGAAGGAAACTATTTTGAATAAAATAAATGATTTTGCCGAAAAAACCATTTGTTCTGCGAGTGGTATCTTTYGATTGTATTTTAAGACTTAGTTTTACTAAAAATATTTWTTTGGGAAGGAACTACAGCTGATATCCAGGAACTATATATCTGCACTGGTTCCTYTGAAAGTAAAAAACCAAACAAATTTCGTTAAAGTAATGTTAAATTTAGTATTTATATATATAAACATATCGGAAGCTCTATAATACACACACTCGTATACGTAGAAAAAAAAGTCATCTTTAACAAATAAAAGGGCTAAGTTCGGGGCAACCGAACATTTTACRCTCTTCAACACGYACGAATTTAAACCAGGGAAAACTTCAAATTTAAACTTTAGCAAATAAAATTCCCTACATATTTGTCGTGTACTTTTGTAGAGTGAACAATTCTGAGAAATATGCGTTTAAAGTCAAAGAGACGCCATAAAATACGTCTGATATGTAGGAATTTAAAGATAAAAACTCACGATTGTATTGTATTTTCTATGAAAATTTTTTACAGGCCGTGGTCCAGTTCTTAGTGTTAATATTAAGGGCTAACATTTTCAGGGATTTTTTTTTAGAGTATTTCCAACTAAATTTCGTGACGGGACTGAAAAAAATTAATAGTTCAAAAAATGTATTTAAAATAAATAAATATATAATATAAAAACGAAAATCATTAAGGTACCTCACATACAATCACCAATCAGTCCGTCGGATGTTTAAAAGTCCRTATATTAATTATATTTGGCCTAGGCAAAGTTCTCGCCTACCTTTATCCATTTTAGGTGCAAAACTATTAGAACTATGTAAAACACAGTTTTGTTTAGGCTATCAATGTGAAAATCCCACTTCACTCAATAAATTCAATGTAATATCAATCATGCAGATAKCTACTTGTATATAAATTAATACTAAGTCAATATTTATGGTGAAAGTGTACTATTAACAACTAATCGAATTTTTATCTTACATGATAATTATGGGCACGTGATTTGCTGATTTGCAATGCCTTTCAGTGATTATCCTTCATAACTGTTAGCAACAGTTAAGCTGAAGTGTTTAAAAATATTTTTGCATAAATGTAGTGGTATATGTAAGTATTTATGTAAAGAAGTATGGAAGGGCTAAGTTCGGGTGTAACCGAACATTTRATACTCTTGCAACTTGAARGTATAAAAACCGTGAAAATGAATTCAAATGTTGGCAAAATTATTAATTATGTCGCGAATCCGAGGGGTTTACAATCAAATTTGTGCTTATACATATTTTAGGCCATAAACTAAATTAAATTTATAACTTTATTTCATTTCCTGTCATAGAAAACTACATATATTAAAATCATCCTCAAATAAAATATATCTGTAACAAACGTGACTGAAGGTCCCGCATTTATTATATTGAGTTGATGAGAAAAACTCAATTACAAGATCGGCTTTCATTATGTTAGGAATATGAGTTTTAACCCAAGGTCTCAACCGTCTCCCATCATAATTTTAAGAAATATTTTCCACATGATTTTTTTAAATTTTGTTTGAAAAACGAAAATCAATAATATAAATATTTTATATTCTCGGCACTAAACTAAAGTGTGTCCAGTATTATACGTGCGTTCAATATTGAAAATAATTTGGCGAAGATATGTATATAAAAGTATATACATGGTCTAGAGCCGACACAACCGGCGTCGAAATGATCTGTCCTGCACAAATTTAGGTTATATAACTTGGATAGTTTGGGAGACAAGGTGGCCCACATTGCACTCTTATATACTAAATTTTCGGCTTAGTTACGTGCAATGCCGGATAAGCCACGTAGCAAGAGTAGCAAATGCTATGGGCCCGCGAATCGAAGGCCCCGCGCTCCAACTGACCGTAATTAAAAAAATAACAATTTACATGGAGCGCATAATATCCTTCATGCTTCAAACGAGAAGCACTTAGGCTATGCTTCACTTCCACCTTCCACCTGAAAATCTAAAACTCGATTTTTACGAATTTCTTAACCTTAATGTTCTAATGTTTAATTATATATATATTATAATCGATATATTTAGACTAGTATCTAACCTAGGTACATTTCTACCCTTTCTTGAGTGAGAATGGCATTAATATCTTACTTTTACTTACTTTTCTTCGATTTCATTGAAAACCGCTATACATTTTTTTACGCTTCTACCTATCGATGGGGCCATCTTACGAACGCATTTAAAGATTCTACGTCAAAAATTCCGATTTTGAAACGGTTATCGGACACCAGGTGGTCAGGCCGAGCTAATGCTAAGAAGGCACTTTTATGTGGTTTTATCAAGTATTGGAAGGCATTTTCAATAACGTGGATYAAAAAGCAGAGTGCCGTAATAAAGCTTACGTACTACTTTTAACGATGAATAAATTAGACACGGGAATAATGRCAATTACGTGGAACGAAGTCCTAGACCGCTTGCAAGCGACTAATGCTTCGCTGCAGTCGTCTGATCCAGACCTTWATAAAGGGATACGCCCATTAATCATTATATGGCTACGTCCAAGCAATGCGATCCACTTTTTCAGATATTGASGCAAGAGTCAAGGATCTGAACTACTATGAAAAATATCAGCAACAAACATCACGACGGATCAAGCGAAATACAAAGAATGACCATTTCAGCGGCTCTACTATACTCGGCGACTTTGTTGAAAATCAAACACCTGGACAACGTTTCGAATTTGAGATGTTTATTGTCATTATTGATAACATATCATAAAATTACTAGTGTTTTTGAAGTATTTCGACAGATAAAATCTCTAACAACAGAATAGATTTTGGAAAAATCCTCTAGTATGGTCAGTGCTTACGAAGATGATTTGGGGAACAGCCTACGAGCCGAATTAGTGAAGTTCACAGTGCTGCTGAAAACAGATGTGGCTACTGTTATTGACAGCAAGAAACAGGAGCCTCTGGAACAGCAATATTATAAATTTGTATTAAATAATTATTTGGAATCGTATTTCCCAAACTTATAAATTGCTTAGCGAATTTATTTATATCTCATG
>NW_017535330.1:297809-300654 GCF_001853355.1 Bactrocera latifrons
TTTGAATATCAAAGATTTTCTTAAAAATGTTCACCAGGAAATGTAAGGCATTGCGGCAACGTATAAATTTTTGTTGAAGATATTTAACGTACTTTACTACCGTTCAACCCAAGCATCTGCTAATAATATTTTTCTGTGCATGAATCTAATTTATTGTATGACAAATTTATTATTATCGATAAGTTGATAATACCATATCTCTGGGCAATTTAGCGAACGTTGCCTCCGCAGCCCATTGTCACGTGCTCAGGTCTGCTGTATTATACTCTTGCAATATGTTGCTACAGAGTATAATGGTTTTGTTTACCTAACGGTTGTACGTATCACCTATAAAGTGCCATAAGTAAGCACTAATTTAAGAAGTAAAACTATAATTTGACACCCACACTTAACTTGACAGYAGAGCAAAAAACTGTCAAAAAATGGCAGTGGTCCCTCCCACCAATAAGTTTAATGTACACATCTCCTAAGCATCTAGAGCTACAATAACCAAATTTTCATAGSAAAATTTTTATAGGAACTCTTACCGACAGAATGAAGTGGATGAAATCGAATGGTATTTCGTCTGATTGTATGTGACCCAATTTAATTCTTAAAAAGTACGTGAGTGGTTATCGTCCCTAATAGAATCATGAAAAAACATGTTTACATAAATTTTGGCATACTGATATTTTATAAAAAATTATTAATCTATTGGGACGATAGCCAGGACTTTCGTGAACATTAAAAAAAAAAAAATAAGCAAATCGGTTGAGTAGTTCGACCGGAATTATGTCCGCCATTTAAAAAAAAAAATGTTTTTTGAAATAAACGCGTTTAAAGTTTGAGGTGAGCACTCTGAGCGCTCCGAACGTCGAGCGGTATTATTACTGTTGGGCCTTTCCTTTAATTCTAAGGGTATAAAGGAACAGAAAATGCAAAAAAAAAAAAATTTTAAAAAGATTACCCTACTAACCCCTTAATGAAATCCGGGGAACATTTTTATAGTATATGGCAAAATAATAGTTAATAGATAAAATCGGATCGATACTACTCCAACTCCTATGTATATACTGAATATAATGAATCTTATGCCGAATATGTCGGTCAGTGTATAAGTTATATAGAGTATATGCTTGGAACTAATCTTATGGTTGACGTTTTACAACTTAATCTATTTCCCTGGCTTAAATTCTTGCAATTTTGAGTATAAAAGGTTCGGTTGCACCCGACCTTATACCTTCCTTACTTGCTTTTCAATTTATTAGGCATTTTGCCCACACCTGTAGCCAGATATAAATACACATAAATACATACAAACCAAAGTCTCATGTTAGAACARCAATTATATTAGCAACAACTCACGTGTGCTTTGTTCGATCGAAAACTTGGATGTTTGTCAAGTAAACTAAAGAGATAAATTCATAATCTATGTAGTACATTGTAATTGTTTTATTGACTTGTGCCAGTCAATTTGACATTGAATTCTGTCAAATATCGATGTACTACTGTGGATAAAAACCGAGCTGATTTTTTTTATTAACTGTAATTTATTTATTTATTCTTCCAAATTAATATCATCCTCTTTAAAGTTGCCCCCGTTCGATAAAACACACTTGTGGTATTTTTCTTACAGCCCTCAAGATCTTTTTCGATTCGGTATTTAACTTCACTCGTGTCAAAACAAAGTCCCCGCGTTGGCCTTTTGAATTTGCTGAATAGCCAGTAGTCACGWGAARCCGAATAAGGCGAATACCATGGTTAAGGAAGGATATGAGTGAGGTTTTTGGTAAAAAAAGTCGTGAAGAACCAATCGAGAGTTGACGTGTTTGAGACTGGGTTAATTTATAGTCTAACATTCTCAGAGAGGTTTCTAATTGTCAGGCACCAAATCCTTGGTTTTTGGACGGAACATTTGGGCTTACGAAAGGTGTGTGCAGGTTTGTCCCGCACAAATTGACTGATGACCAAAAATTACTCTCATCGACCGACGCTTGTGATCGATTATTTGACCAAAAAGCACATTTTAATCATCAGAAAATAGTATTTGCCCGTGAAAGGARAGCGTTATGCAGACGTAGAGGCCATTCAAAATGCTTGCACCGGCATACTGGCGGCCACGAGAGATAAAAAAAGCTGCAAAAAGCTGTATTGAAGCAGAAGGAGACTATTTTGAATAAAATAAATTGATTTTGCCGAAAAAACCATTTATTCTGTTGTGCTTTTTTTAAGTCCTGTTTACTTTTGAACGCAGCTTSTGAACGATAGTTTAAATATTTTATTTTATTTCCCAAGGACTATTTCAAATATTGCCTTGGTAAAATGTTTGAAGAAAACCGAATTACAGTTTCRTAAGTATCTTAATTTATATTTTGTTAAGCCTTTTTATAGTTTTTTGTARGAGTGACAATAGCGATCTGGTGGTCAACTGATTTTTTAGCCGCAGATTGCAGGAAATTGCTACCTTACAATATAAAAAATATGATGATATGTTTCACACAGTTCCGTACTTTTAGATTTATCACAATGTGCAAAAAATATTTGAATGTTAGTAGCGGTTRGCAAGACGAAAGATTTGCGATAAGCCAAAGAGGGCACTGAGCCAATGAAACAAAGTACYTAAGTATACAACGTCATAGTTCTTTACAACAGCAACCATAATAACGTTTTTATTACCATTACTTACGATATTTACCATATACGCAATATATGTAAATATGTAAGTTATAAGAGTATTTTTAATAAGTAGTGATTAAAAACTAAAACACGCGTGKGTGAAATTTCCTAGGCGATTTGAATTATTTCTAAATAAAAGATGTAGGAAAGTTAAAGAACAGTAATATTATAAATTTAACGATAAATGACA
>NW_017535330.1:301124-308045 GCF_001853355.1 Bactrocera latifrons
TTCACGTAGTTTTTAAGAATAAATTGGGTTTTTGTGTTTCAGATGATCCCAACATGAGAAATCGTGTCCGCCGAAAAAATTTGTTTATACACTCCACGATATACCTCATGATATGTGAAAAATGTTCTATTGTAGAATAATAATTTCTATGAAAAAAACAGTCAAAAAACAGTCAAAAAACAGTCAAAAAACAGTCAAAATTAAAAAGATTACCCTACTGACCACTTAAATGAGCGATGTACAAAATTTTCTTCGAAATGATTGCTCTGGTTTTTACATAGTCTCCAATGCAAAATAACGTATCATTTAAAAATTCGAAATCGAGTGTCTTATTGATTAMGATTCACTAMTTCAAATCATAKACATAATATTATATACGTCAATCATCTGCAGCCAAGGAATCTAGAATGTTGCTTTCAACTCACTACTGGGTTGTTTTTGCCCTATTTGTTGGAGCGGAATCTTGCTAGACGTTCTCTATTAAAGGAAGTTCTGCTTAACGGYTTTGCCACGCTTTCTAAAACAGCCTGATCGAGGTGTTAAGAGGTGTAACGCATTTGTAGGTAACTTATCACCAAACTATTGTGGTACATCATATCTGTGGTAACCACATTGTATTTTGAAATAACATATTTTTCGTATATGAAAGTTTTTGCGTAGAATTTGTTGTTTTACAAAAATAACCCACGATAGGCTCTCATGTGGATATCATCTCGTCTAAGTATTGACATTGACTTTGTTCCAACACACATATGTATGTATGTACATTTTTCTCTCTAATAAGATTTCTTTTTATGGCTGAATTTATTCGTACCACGCGAGGATGACCACTTCTCGMGCAAGAACACTCTCTAAATTTGCTGCTTACGTCTATAATTGTGTTTGTGTATAAACATACATACATATGTATGTGTAWTATAAATTGGCTTAAGTATAACGAACATATAGACTTACGCACGTCGAGATTTGCTTACAAAATATATCTTTATAWTTGTTTGTTGATACCACATAGTGTCAGCTAGTCAATTTTGCAAATTGCGGTTGATATAAACACACGTACATACATAAGATGATTTATACAGAGTCAAGTGGCTGATGCGCCGCCATGTTCTTAAGTTTAAAAGCTAATAACGTCTAACCATTCCCTGATGCTATTATCAACATTAAATTAATTTCTTTACGCTTGATTGTYTTGTTTATATTTGCTATTGCACGCTTGAGTTTCTCTACAAGCACAACAACAAACAAGAACACACATCTATAAATAAAGTTATTTTGATTAGGGTATATGATTGTATATACATAGACACACACACAGACAGTCAGTCACACGAAGAATCAACAATATCAAAARCAACCGTAGCAGAATCAGCTCAGCTGGTCGGTAGCCCTCAACACCAAARTCTACAGTACGTTCAGCCCTAGCGCCATATCGCTATTTTCCTGATTAATCGTCCCCGTGTGCTATCGCCTTTCATAWCGTCTTCCGTTCCGCGCTCTCTGCTCGACAAAATAATGAAAACTTGTCTGTATGTATGCACAGTAGGAGGAGTAGTAAAACCATTATCGCAAAACTGTTGAGTCCCTGTTAGGCCTTTAAGTTAGTTGGTTGGGAAATCTCGCTGACATCGGTTGCGCGTCGCTCGTTTAGGATCGTCTTCGGAAAACTACACATAGTTAACGGTATTTCGAAAGATAAACTACAATTAAAAACGCAGAAAGGAGGCTTGTTCAACATGGTGGATAAAGCTTTAATGAAGCGTCCAGCCCAGCCGACGCACASTCCACCCAGTTTGGGTGTATATCATTACTACCACTCGGACTTTTACTACTCCATGCCGAATATAAGCAGTAAGTGAACTTTTTTTTCTTAACAGTTCGCAAGTACGATTTTTTTTTGTAAACAACAATAATAAATTTTGCATATTTTCCATGAGATGATGTGATAAGTGATTTATAAATTTGTATACACACGTTTGTATGCTTTAAAAATACTTTCTCTTAAATCTGTGAGATAGTAGATAAGCAGTGTGTTGTTTCAAGTCGAGAACGCCAWTCACTTAAGAATGTTTGATTAAGGTCTTTAGGTTTGAAATACAAAAAATCTCTTTACCCATCGTTACTATAATCAGATAAAATGATTAATAATCATACATCCTATATTATAACGGTGTCGTTCAAAACTACCAAAAGTGCGATAATACTTTCTTTTAAGAATAATGCTAAGAAAGTAAAAAATATTGGCAAGATTGGTATAGTTCGAGGGTTGTCTTTTATATTTCGTGATTAGAAAACAAAAACCAATATTAATCAACGAATACAACTTTTTGGTTTCCAAAAAATGTTCCTATTAGATATACGTATATCCTTCTACGTGCGTTTAAACCAATTGTCAAAGCACTTTTGTCACTCTGATTGCCTTCTAATCGCTACAACAGCTTTTAAGGATATCTTAATTAATTTTTTTAGTACAGAAATAAGAAGAAGTTATTAGGTTCGAAGTATGGACTAAACGGTAGATCAGACGGTTTATCAAATCGTTGCTTTCAGTGCTCAAAAATGYGGATRMTTCAGTCGATGTATGAGAACTCTCATTATCGTGGTGAAGAGTGAACCGTTTTCCTTATGTTTTGAAAGACATCCGGCAAACAAATATGTAKTTGTGTACTAYTTACGAGCTGTRYACCTAGAATTTATATACTATTCTGMGTTGTTCTAGTKGTATGGTTGCGACATGTCCAGTTTTTCCTAAAACTATGGCAAACATTTGCTTGGAAGTGCTCCGTTGTTCAACAGCTTTTGTAGGATTCGGCTCATCTTATAACACCCATACAGTCGACTGATCATTACTTTCGGGCTCATACGCGTAAATCCATGATGTATAGGGATACTCGATATTAAAGATGTATTGCGAAGCCCGTTATCGTATTTTCGTTTTTAATTTTCCTCAACCAATTTACAAGAGTATTTTTTAAAGTAATTTTTTAACAAATTGTTTATAAAAGATGAATAAATTTTTGCAGCAAAATGCTCATACAATATTGAATGTATGCTGGCTATATTTGTCTCAATCTCACCATAGGACACATAACGATCCTGTAATTTTAATATGCGCACAGCATCAATAGTTTTCGGAACAACAATTAATTTTAGCAGACTTTGACGAATTTCAGCTTTAATTGATCTGCGATGTCGATTGAATTCACCAAACCATCGCGAAACACTGATTTTTGATGGAGCTTTATCGCCAAAAAAAATAATTAATTATACTGATGCACTGAGTTAATCCGCGTCGTAGCTTTATTCTTCATGCGTTCTTAGAAGAATCTTTTCACATATGAGCAATCCTCCACCGATCACTTGTATCTAAAAATAACTGCTGGAGTAGTTTCAGATTTCAAATTAAATTTCAATTAATTTTCATTTTGGTGATAATAATATTATTATCTTCAAGACTTTATGTTACATTTTACACACAAATATTCTAGCAACTTTTTCCATCAGCACGATATAATCAAAGCCCTTCCTTTTTTTCTTTCTCCTGGCAGTGAATTGTGTACGTTGCTTGAGCATACATACTGATTATATTACATGTTACTCGCATTTCTATTAAAGGATGTGTGCCAAACGGTAACATTTTTCTGCGTGTTGTGTTGGGGGGATATGTACTATCATTGTTTACCATCAGACATTTTTATTGATTACGACAAGTATTTATTGTTAGTTTTTCAGTTTAGGCTGTAATAATTGTCTTATACTAAAACTCCTGGTACCATCATGTGCCGTAATATAGGGTAGTCRAAAAAGTATTTTCGTCTGCTGTCAATAGATGTCGTTGCAGTCGTATATCTCCAGTGGTACCAATCACATTATGTCATTGTGGCATATAAGTAGTGCTGGAAAGATGAGACTTTAATCTTAATTTTAAAAACTAAATTCGGAGAAGTTTTTAAAAAGTTAGAGCTGCTCAAAAATGAGTGAAAATAATGAAGAAATTCGCTATATTTGTATTAAGGGGAAAGAGTGCCACGAAATTTATGAAATTTAGGGAGACGATGCTGTATCAGTTCGTGTAGCACAGAATGCTTCGCTCGCTTCCGCTCCGGAAATTTAAATTTACACTGATGAAAGTTTTACACTTATGGAATAATGTCTGTAGCGGAAAAATGGCAAAAAGTGGTGGACCAAAATGGTACATATTGGTTTATTTATTTATTTGTATAGATAAAAAAATAAGTTGAAGTTTGATTAGAAATACGAAAAGACTTTTTTGACTGCCCAATACTTATAGAATGAGAAAACTAAGCGTAGTAGAGCATATAATTCGTGAAATAAACTTAATTTATTAAATAGTGAAAATCTCTTATTTTCAGCTTGAAACTTCTCATATTTGTATATCCTTTTGATATCAAACTAGAATACCAGTCCACGCTTTACTATGGCTGTTAAATAGTTTGTACCACTTATACCAACTATATATGTATATGCTTTCTAGTCAGCCCTTACCTTTAAAGGATACGTATACAAATTTGATCACTGCGAAACTATTAGTTAATTGGATATAGCAAGACACTTGTGTTAGTTTGCAAAAAGTGGATTAAAAAGCATTTGGTGTATTAATGTACCATTCCATTTTTGGCGAAAAATGCTGTTGAATTTGGGTTCTGCACCAGGAAAATCAGCCGTTGAAAAGAGRTTTGCTAAGTTGGAAAGAGCCGAAATAAGCACAGAGGACAAAAAGGCAGCAGACCCCCTAGAGAGACGAAAGCTCCGTGCAAATTGGATTCTCCACAAGCCTTAATACAACAAAAACAACAAATTGCTGATTSTGCAGGGTGTTTGAGTGTCTGAGGAGAGTTTGAGGGGAAAAACGAAAAAGTCGGCTGCCAAGATTATGGCATCAGTCTTTYGAGATGACTGATTACTGAGGCAGTTATGAACCATTGCATTGCGTATTGGGTTGCAATTCTACCTTTACCATATTTAGCAATTGTATTAGTTTATTGATATTGCACTGCATCGAAAACATTTACCGTGTGTGAAAACATTTATGCGCGAGATATGTTTGTATATGAAATWCAGGGATAATTTTATTCTGCCAATGCCTGTGTATCGGCAAACGTGAGTTCTGAGTGAGAAAGTGAGAGAGCATGCTTAATGATAACAATTTATCCTTCTGTCTGAAATGGTTAAAATTGAACGAAAACTTGACCTAGGCATTATATAACAAACATATAACAGGGTGACTTTACTCCATAGGAGTGGTAATGGTATGTAAAGGAACACCAAGGAAAATTTTATTAGTATGTGACACATTAATAGAAGGCAGTATTGGCGAAAATAGATAAAATCAGGTCGATACTAACTTCAGCTCCCATATGCTATATACATATGTTTAATGATTGTCGTTTTTCTAACAAACCTTTTGCCGAATATGYATGTCGGTTATGTATGTTTTATATATGTATATTCATAATACCCTCGAACTTTTATAACTCGAACTCTTGAATTGGCAATTGACGTCAATTTCCTTCCATAGCTCGAAGTCCCTTTAACTCGAAATTTTTTTTTTTGGATTATGGTGATTTGAGTTAGGGAAGTACAACTGTATATATAGCTGCTTGGATTACGATCCTCTGGTTGACGATTTGCATCTTAACGTATTTCCTGCAGGTTGCAAGAGTATAAAATGTTTGGTTGCACCCGAACTTCTCTTTTTCGATAATGAATTTCTTGTAAACGTGTATCTTAATAGGAAAATTATGAAATATCATTTCCTTGAAAGAAATCTTTGGAGGCCAAACATTGAGGAGAGAGTAAGGAATGCTCTACGAAGCCGTAATCAAGCCAATAATGTTCTTGAGTGTATTCCAACAACATTTTCAAACTAAGCACCCGTGGACTTTGCCGGCAAGGGCGTCGCAGAGGCCACACGTTCCGATTTTTTTTTTTTTTCTGCCTACATATATGTACACATTCGAGGGGTTTATGGATGGAGAAAAGTCGCTGGAGAAGAGGCGGAGTGAGCTTTTTCACGGATGGTTCGAAGCTAGGAGGGAAGCTAGGAGGGAAGATAGAAGGGGTAGTTTTCTGTAAGTAGCTCTCCGTTAATATTAGGCCTAGGCTACCGGATCTCTGTACTGTTTTCAGGAAGTAGTGGCACTAGGCGTACTCCTACGAAAGGGTGGTTATTTCAAGGAAGTGTGCATTCACTTCGATAGCWTAGTGACAATACTACCGCTGAGCTTACCAACTGAGCGCTTAAAGATAGTCAAGTAGTGTCTGTCCTAGAAATACGACCAACCTAGTTCATCATTAGACTCGTCTGGGTGACTGGTSACAGCAGAATCTCTGGAAATTGCACAGCCGAGAAGCTAGCTCGAAGGACCACCCCTGTTCCGCATACATTTSTATGGGAGTTGGTTCGGARTTGGGTCTTCATTGGCATCTTGAGTTCCACCCCTGGGCATTGAGCACTTGACGACCTGCTTCCGTGCGACTGCAAGATCCTTTTGTTCTAGAGTAGTATACAGGAGATCTTTTAAATTACTTTACCCTAGCAAGTTCATCTTGTCTTACTGCATATTTTCCAATAGAGATCATCCAGCAACACACAGACGTAAGTTGTCAAAGTTGTATTGGGTGAAGTGGAAACATCCAGACAATATTGMAACTTCCTCCCMATTRTCCAGCATTTGCAAGACTGATGATGAAACATCAGCCGAAACTGACATTGGCTGAAGTAGAGATTGCCAACTCAGGATTATTACATAGTGAATACTTTCAATGTTATTCTTGACTTGTTAAGTGACCTAAAATAAAGTTGTTTGGTAAACGAGGAAATGAACTTATCTACAATTTGTTTCTAGAGTCCATATTAGGCAGGCTTGACATAAAYGAATGGTCTTCTTTCAAAGATCG
>NW_017535330.1:312870-318905 GCF_001853355.1 Bactrocera latifrons
CATGCATTTGTTCTGAGCATATGTATGATAAAAAAATACGAACAGTTGTTGTGTTTTTATGGCTGTGAACAGGTCATGTTTGYACATTATCTCGTTGGGTGAAACGGCAAACTTGTAACGCAGTGCAGTGCGGCTGCATAGAGGTGTAAGGATGCAAATTCAATTTTCACGCCAATCTATCGAGTTTAATGTGATGTGGTAGAAAGTGAAGTGAAATATGAAAATTTCTTATGAAAAGTGTGACTTAAATTCTTGTAAAGTAATATMAAATCGTTTGCCAACCCCTGAGTTTTACTAAAAAAAAGCGGAACGTTAGTAGTTAAGCTGCAATTAAGAGCAGTGGTGTACGTGAGTGGACCAACTTCCGTGTCAACTAGACATTTGGTTTGCTATCTCAACAAAATTATGAATTATAAATGCGTATTAAATGATTGTTGACAGAACTGAATGTAATGAAATCAGCGCACATTACACCCTTGTCTCCACAGTATTCATGCAAATCCATACATATGTATGTATGGCTTGCCATGAAAGCACTGCAATGCATTGTGGCAGATGAGACAAAGCGAAGTTGATTGCATAGAATATTTAAAAAAAAAAATTTTATTTTTATAACTGTGAAGAGTCTAGTGTTTTTCCATGCCGTGCACTGTAGTCATGTCTTATACTACAGCCCGCCATGCTGACCCTCAGCACACAACTCTTTACGCAAACTGAAATTTTAAATTTTAAAACAATAAATTTTTGTGGAAAAGTGCTATTTAAATTTAAACAAAATAAAATATTCAACATTCTTTTGACTCTCACAAATCTAATTTTTAAAATACTTAATCCACTTCTTGCACTGCTACAACAAAACACTGGATAATTGTAGAACTAAGTGTAACCACAATTGCAGTCCACAAAAAAAAAAATAAAAAAAATAAAAAAATAAATAGGAAAATAACCAAACGAAATAGAATCGTTGAGCCATAACTTAGCCACCCAACCATCCACATGTATTRCTTATATGGCCGACGACTTGTACGCAACAAAAACATCAAGAAATATTGCGATAACACAAAATTAGCGATAACATAGGCAAAAAGCACAACGAACGCGACTACAACAATAGCTCGATTTAGTGACAATCGTTGTACTTAGTTCTAAAGCAACGACAGCAAACACATTGTAAGTATTAAGCCCCTAAGTTGCATCAAATGATGTGTATAATATTTACTAAGTCGCTAATGATAACAAGCAAACACAAAAGTCTTTATAAGAAAACACCCTTGCGTTTTCATTTCACAACACCAACCGCTGTTTAAGCACCATTTGAAATTCATATCACACTATAGGTGACTTAACATTTTGTGTAATGAAAATTAAAGGCGTTACACTTATAAGTGTGCACCTGTGAATTAGGGTGAGCCCAATATTTTTACTGCATTTATGTGGTCTAGTTTTTCGATATCGGCGCTGCCGACAAATGAGCAGCTTCTTTGGGAATAAGGACATTGGCAAGAGTTCAGACCATAACCCCTAAACCTTGGGGCTATTTGGCTTATATGCACACAGACGGGCGGACGGAAAGACAGACGGAAATAAATAAAAAAAATTAACTAAATTTGTTTAAGGCAAAAATAAGTTCTTCTGTATTAAAATAGGTTTTTAGTTAGATACATAAATAACCGTGAATTGTGTTCCGAAAACACTCGAACTAAAAAGTGTTTAAGATTGTTTATGTAGAAATACACTTGCGTTCAATAAAAATGCACCACACTTTTTTAGACTATATAACGGTAAAAAAAAAAACTCCTAAATCTAGCAGGCACTGAAAAATTAATTATTTCGTATGAAATTGGATTCAAAAATTGTTTAAAATGCCAAATAATCAGAAGAAATTAACGGGTAACCAGAAAAATTCGCAYATTGGCATTAGATGCCAGCTAGTAGCCCATTTTAAGACATTTGAAGTGTAGGGTACTTCAACAAAAAACAAAAAAAAAACAAAATAAACTTTAAATTTAATGACGATTGTTGGTTATCATTTCAAACAATGTTCTTTGCCTTTTCTTCTTTTTAAGATTGTTCACCGAGCCTACAGATCTACACTCACGCTTTTTTAAAAAATACAAATTTTGTTAAGTTTTTTTTCTAATGGTTAGTTTGCTCAGAACGTTGTCTTTGCTTCAGTTTCTTACTATTACAAGATGTCACTTAATGTATAAGTATCAAAAAGTAAATTAAAATATTGACGGAACGTGAGGGAAAAAACATTTAAAAAAATTGATTAAATTTCAGTTTTTCCGACATATTGGTTATAAGGACACAAAAAACATTGATTTTGGGGTTTACAGWCATCTAAGAACTTAAAGACGGACTTATTCTGAGAAGCTTTGCCAAAGAAAGTTTACCAAAAAAGTCAACATTAAAAAAGTTAGAGCSCGAAGAAAAATGTGCCTTTCTTTTACAATGGGCCACTTTGATGAAAAACTTCAACAAAAATTTTTGTATGAAACCATGATTGTAACTCAAAAAGGTAATGATGCAGTTCGATTCGTAGGACCCGAAATAGGGTGAAACCGTCGAATTTGGTCTTGTCTTTATTTTTTTTTGGAAAAAAGCTATCACAGTGTAATGAATGCTGGGTCTCAAAATGGATGATTGCAAGAATTTCTTTGACTAGAAAGTATCAAAATTAGAAAATATATGATTGGCAACAGATTATATGACCTGCTGAGAACAAATTTAGTTTGCTAGCCTCACTAAATTTGCGGTTACGTGTGCCATTCAGGTGGTGAGAGGTTTCAGGATAAATATGTAGTAAAGAAAGCTAAGTTTCCTTAAAGTCAATTGATTTGGGACCTCTTAACCTTGATAAAAGCACTAAAATATTTCCCTTATTTATTATCCACTTTTGAAGTGCATTATCTACTATCAAAGAAGTAAGTTAGCATTTGAAAAAATGTTTCTATAAAACATCTAAAAAGGAGCAAAAAACGAAAAGTCAATTGATAAAGATATTAAATATGTATATATTACTCATGAAATGCACATTTTCGAGTAACATTTTTATGGCYAACTAATATAAACATTGTTCATGGGATCTTACTGTATTTGAATTATATTTAGTGGTGCGTTTTATATTTATATTTTATACCGCAAGTGTATCAATCCTTTATAAATTCATACAAATTAATCTGGCTCATCTTATTTCTATTTCGAATTATTTTCATATATTCGTCTTTTCTATAATTTTTGTCTATATGCTAATCCATATATATACCTTGGAACAATTGTTTATACTCAGATCTTTATTTGTCCTTAGCGGGATCTTCACCTKTATATTGGAATTTTTAACATTGCTATGGGGTTATTCTTACCCTTTATCAGTAAGTTTGTAGTAAATTGTTCTATGTTTTTAGCAAAATATTTTCCGTTGAAATGTTGCACCCTACTGTTTTTTTATTTGTTTGATCAGCTGGTGGTTTGTCTAATTAGGTCGGTTTCATGCTTACACACCTAATAATATCTGTATAAATTACAAGTATTTTCGCTATTTATCGACAATTTAGTGACGTAAGGTGTGTGCACTATAAATATATATATATATATATATATACATACCATGTAAATGTAACAAATCAACAATGACTCGCTAATACGTTAGAGTGAAATGTCACACATCGCAAATAATCCAGTTTTTACTTATGTAGGAAAAGGGTAAGTTAACCTTGAATGCGTTTCTTTGTGGGTATACTTCGTACAGTCATTGTGTCAATTATGAGATAGATGACAATTGAAATGGAGGCGTTAATCTGAGAATAACCAAAAAACCAGTTGACAATTTAAAGTTTTAARCTCATTCAAAAAGTATCGATGAAAGTCACCGTTCTGCTTAGCGGAAATAAACATTGTGAGATAAACAAAAATTATGTTGCAGCAGTTATGTATAAATTTTTTATGCAACTTAAGTAAATTTTTTCCTAAAACATTTACAATGATCGCATTAACCGGAGGTTGGTTAAATAGACCTCTTGCAAACAAAATTGTTATTCCATTTTATGGTAAAGTTATCTTTGGTTGTAAATTACGATAAAAAAAAAACTCTCTAAAGGGCTCCTTTTGCGATATTCCCCGAGTTTATTTTCGTAGTCAGGGGGTCTCTCATCCGAGGCGGGTTGTTATTTTTCATGGGGGGTCCCAAACCCACCGCACAACCCTATGTAGGAGATGTTTCGCCTTCTCACTTTAGCTCGCCATCAAACGTATGTTCTTAGGTTACTCAGAAGATACTTGGTCATAGACCGGAAGTCGTGAGCTGCTTGAGCCATATGTAAAAGAATCGTCAGAGAACTTTCCTMACTTGCGTGAACTTCCACACATCACTCCATCCTCCAGATTTATTATCGATTAACGATTTACCCATGGTTTGCTACTTTTATCGGTTTCTTAATTTGTCAAATCGATAGCCAAAGACAAGAACTACCAGATTACCTTTACTACACTGATTAGGGTTGTTCTTTTTTGTGCTGGTTGGAATTATTAATCTGTAAACACTACCTTGAACCCATGTTTAACTTTATATAAAGATAGTACTTTTGATAAGTTCCTCTTAAAATAACTTTCATATCAAAACTTAATTAATTAACAGTATTATTATTATTCGCTGGGAGTATTTAGCTACTTAACTCTTTAGTGCCTGTTGAATCACTCAATAACATTTAAGAATAAATGAWGCGAAGTGGAATGCAATATAATTACGGTTACACAATATTAATTTAATTGCGTGATTAAACSTGAAGATTTATTGAATATGAAAATTGTTAAAAACAAACTCGTAATATACGTAAAGGGGGTAAGGGSGATTCGCGGTTACAAAATGGAACCAGTTTGAGGTTTCACTTGAATTGAACTTACTTTGCATATTTTCATAATGAAAAGTAMATTCAGTAAATTGATTTGCATAACTTTGGTGTTAAGCTTTTCAAGTGTGATTGCCTCATTCATCTTTTAGACGGTGTTCATTATATAATATCAAATTGCTTGAGTGTAAAGATGTGTTCACATTACTTTCTAAATTACTTTATAAACCAGGAAAGATGTGTTCACATTTTCAGTTTCACCGAAGCTATAATTCCTTTCTCAAATATGCCTTACAGGAACAATAACACATAATTTTGATCGGTTAGTTTGTATGTCATGTATTGCTTTAGTAGTAAGATTTGAACGATTTCTTCGCAGCTTCGTTGCCTTGGACAAACATACAAGCAAAATTTGGTGAAGTTATCTCTTCAAACGAAAAAGTTTACCATCCCTTGTTCAGTTCAGTTCAGTTGGTTATTTATATAATTATTTTACAGATCAACGTTTCTTTCGTAGTGATAAACAATTGTTGGCAAACTTAATATACCCTATTCTAGGTATAATAACTTACTAAATAAAAAAAAAAATTATATAATTTGCATTGGAAGTCCTGCAAAAACTATGACGCACTAATTTTGTTAAAGAAATACTCGTTTACGCAACCAATGATCGTATCTTCGTAGGTAGGTATGGACATCAAGTAAATCTTAAATTTTGGTGGGTTTCGGAATTGTATCAAAGAAAACAGGAAAAAGTTACGAAGTAGTAAGTGATTAAAAACCGAAATAATTTGGAAATGAGATAAAAAATTTTTTATTCAAAATAGTGCATATTTAAAAATAAGCAAGGTGATGAAACGATTTCAACTCGGGATGTGCAAGCGAGTGAAACACGAAATATCTCAATGAAAGTATTGTATGCCACSCCTTAAAATGACGTTAATTGAAGAGTTATAAAGTGTTATAAATTATAGCTAAAAATTAAGCTATATAGCAGTAATTTGGTACAGGAAACCGAAATAAGAGGACATCTGTGCTTTATTATAATTGCATTTACCCAACTTCCTCGGAACTAATCCCAACTTCCATATAAAAATCATGTTGAAAACTACTAATACRAACTTTTAGTAACTAATAGACAGACTTCTCCAAGTTTTTGGTGGTTTCCGGTGATAATTGGTTGTCGCG